>NW_013670384.1:33422-39149 GCF_000517525.1 Limulus polyphemus
TGCGCGAAATTCAAAACAAACAGACAAACACCCAAGGAGATTTCGTCCTTCAGTTGATTGCGTGCATAAATTCTTCACATCGAATACAACATTAAATGCTTTTTATTGTAAGCTAATTCAGTTGTTGATATTTTGATACATAATTCCGAATACCATGGGACTCGTCAATATAAGTTGTTTCAATACGAAAATAATCCAACAGACAGCTTTAGATAAAGAAGAAGAAAGGTCCAAAGTTACCAAGGTTTCATCATCACTTCTACATCCGCAAGGCCTAATTGTCATTAGAAAACCCGCAAATACCTGGATGGAAGATATTTCTCTTTCAAGAACAAAATCCTCCAAATAATATTATTTGGACATTTTTGCGGTATCCTTTTGAAAACGGGATTTTATTCAGCAAAGTTGTATTAATAAAAATTAATTTAAAAGTTTTGCTATCAGCGAACCAGTAGCTTCAAGCTGACAGATACTCTTGTACATTCCGTGAACCTGATGCGTCGAAGTTGCTGATTGGTCGCGTTTCAACAACATCAATATGCGTCGAAGTTGCTGATTGGTCGAGTTTCAACAGCATCAATATGCGTCGAAGTTGCTGATTGGTCGCGTTTCAACAACGTCACTATGCGTCGAAGTTGCTGATTGGTCGCGTTTCAACAACATCACTATGCGTCGAAGTTGCTGATTGGTCGCTTTCAACAGCATCAATATGCGTCGAAATTGCTGATAGATAAAAAAATCGGTAAGAGCAGTATAGCAATTATTTCAACATACATGTTAAAATCTTAGTTGCAACCTAGGTAATAACAATGCATTTGAGCTAGGTAACGTTAATATCAATACCTTCAGAGTTGTAACCAAGGTAATAACAACTAATTCAGAGTTGTAACTAAGGTAATGTTACCCAGTGGCAAGTTTACTGAATTACAACACTAAAATCAGGGGTTCGATCCCCTTGGTAGACACAGCAGATTGCCAAACAGAAACTAAGATAATATTAATGCTTTCAGATGTTGTAACTTGGATAATAATATCACAAGGAGAGTTGCAACATATGTAACAATATCACAGGGAGAGTTGTAACCTAACTGTACGAAGATGTGACAAGGTAACTACAGAGGTTTAATCCAGGTAATTACGCAACACAAAGGTTAACCTAGAAAATGATAAAGCTAAGCCTAGATGTTTAACTTTAGCCGTAACAGGACATATCTTCTTCTTTTTTGAATTTAGAAAGTCCTTTAAACGGAATTTCTTTCACTCTTATTTTCTTGTTCGTTAATTTACCATCTACTGATAAAGTCAACTTTAGTAATGAAGAAAATATTGTTTTATTTTGTTGATTTTTGCGCAAAGCCACTCGAGTATTTCTATCCTGTTGTGCTTTCGTTTTAATTTTATTAGAAAAATATCAATTTAGGTTTTCTTTAATAATTAATTTACGAAGTTGTTTATTAAACGAAAACTCTCACACTAGGCCTAAAGACAGTAAATTAGGCTTAATAAAGTCTGTTTTCATTTTCACATTTTCCACTTTCTGTGTATTCCAATAAATTGCTTTATTTGTTTGTTGGATTTCGCGCTAGCCATCCTGAATTTTCAAGTGACAGACCAGTGGAAAGACAGCTGGCCAACACCACACACCGTCACGTTGAGGGCTACTCTAATCGAATGGTGAAATTTGACCGTCACTATTATAACGCACCTATGGCTCAAGAATGTAGAGCGCAATTTTTTTCAGCAGTGGGATATATATGATATATCTTATAAAGGACTTTCGAGTTTTTGTTTTCAGTTTATCAATACGGAACATGATTATTCACCATTACTTCATAGATTACAATTATAAATGTTTGTTATCACCAAGGTTACAACTATAAATGTTTGTTATCACCAAGGTTACAACTATAAATGTTTTGTTATCACCAAGGTTACAACTATAAGTGTTTTGTTATCACCAAGGTTACAATTATAAATGTTTTGTTATCACCAAGGTTACAACTATAAATGTTTCAGTATCACCAACGTTGCAACTATAAGTGTTTTGTTATCACCAAGGTTACAACTATAAATGTTTTGTTATCACCAACGTTGCAACTATAAGTGTTTTGTTATCACCAAGGTTACAACTATAAATGTTTTGTTATCACCAAGGTTACAACTATAAGTGTTTTGTTATCACTAAGGTTACAACTGTAAATGTTTTGTTATCACCAAGGTTACAACTATAAATGTTTTGTTATCACCAAGGTTACAACTATAAATGTTTCGTTATCACCAAGGTTACAACTGTAAATGTTTTAGTATCACCAACGCTGCAACTATAAATGTTTTGTTATCACCAAGGTTACAACTAGAAGACAAAATATTAAGCACTTGAATATTAAATTGAGTAGTGCTCAAGTTCGCTTGTCTAAACATTCATTCCCGGCCGCTGTAAACATTCTCTTTACGCATGCTCAGAAGGGCAGGTCCTAAGTGATCTAGTTTGGGTATGTAATTATAGTCAACGAGTATATTTCAAGGTATATAGACAAAACATCTACACTATTACGTATGCAAAGGTTCTTAGCCAATCTGCCGTTTGTAGCTCTTTGTCAGTCTGCTGTTCGTAGTTCTTAGTCACTCTGCCGTTTGTAGTTCTTTGTCAGTCCGTTGTTTGTAGTTCTTTGTTAGTCCGTTGTTTGTAGTTCTTTGTCAGTCCGTTGTTTGTAGATCTTAGTCAGTCCAATGTTTGTAGTTCTTTGCCTGTCCGTTGTTTGTAGTTCTTAGTCACTCTGCCATTTGTAGTTCTTTGTCAGTCCGTTGTTTGTAGTTCTTTGTCAGTCCGTTGTTTGTAGATCTTTGTCTGTCTGTTGTTTGTAGTTCTTAGTCAGTCCAATGTTTGTAGTTCTTAGTCACTCTGCCGTTTGTAGTTCTTTGTCAGTCCGTTGTTTGTAGTTCTTTGTCGGTTCGTTGTTTGTAGTTCTTTGTCAGGCCGTTGTTTGTAGTTCTTAGTCAGTCCAATGTTTGTAGTTCTTTGTCAGTCCGTTGTTTGTAGTTCTTTGTCAGTCCGTTGTTTGTAGTTCTTAGTCAGTCCAATGTTTGTAGTTTTTAGTCACTCTGGTGTTTGTAGTATTATTTATGGATCGCTTGTCACTGTGTTACGTCATTGTGTTACTAAGGTTACTTCAACTTCTCGTATTACTTAATAAGGTATAGACAGGTGTAAGAAATAAATATCCATACTCTCGCTGTAAGACGACTGGATGATATACATGGGAAACAAACACTGACTACACAGACTTTTCTGATAAGTATGGGAAACAGAAACAGACACACTGAACACATGTACACTTCTTTTTAAAAATAACTGGACTTGTAAAGGAAATAGACGCTGGATATGGTGTATTCCTTGTAAGTTGTTATTTTGATACTCAGATGTAGCTCAAGTAACATCGTTTACTCAAACAGCAAATTATGGATATTGTCACGAAAGCCACTAACGAGGGATGAAGTGACCCCTGAAGATCCCTACCTTCCTCGGACGTTACCACAACCTGGTTTATATTTTGTGCTATATTTTAACCCCTTTCCGATGTATCATAGAGGCGTGAAATACGGGTTTTTGCGTTTGTAAAAACGTTCCGTGAACGATTTCTTGAAACTGTCATGCTCCGGCGGAAACTAACAAATAAACAAGAAACTAATCACGTTGCAGAGAGATTACAATTTTTGGATCGAGGTAGCGAAGCAAGAACCAGATCATCGTCTACCGGAAATATAAGATTTTTTACGACGTTAAACATACGTCCGTAGTTACAGACTAATTTGTAGAACTATGAGCTGGTTGTACGGTGACACGGCTTACCATATAACTATTTAGAAGTATCAGTCCGCCTTTTCAAGACAAAATCATTTAGAGGTATATAAATAACTTGACGCAACAAAATGTGTAGTTCTTCTGTCTTAGAGCCTCTTGTCTTAGTATGTTAAGCTTCTCGTTATTTTCACTACAGTATCCATACTGTAGCATTTTCAATATCCTCCGAGTGTCGGGTTTTTTGTTTTTTTTTTAAATCTAGAATTACTGATGGATTCTGACCACCTTCCAACTTATATATCAAATTTTTATGAACTATTTGGTTGTTGGTTACAGGGTCCTTAATAATACGATTCACAAAAGAAAAACGGAAACAAGAATATCAATATTGTTATTAATCCCACTAATTACAATTCGGGTTTGCTGTGTATTTTGTGTAGCAAGTTAAGTGCCTTCATGCAGTGTTTTTCGTGAGCTCTTGACCGTAAGTGTTGTGACAGACAAAACATTAGAAAATGTGATGTAATTACAGAGTGTTGATTGTGATTTATTAAAACCATTTTGAATACGCAAATCAGCAAGTCACGTGACAACCACAGCCCATGTGAAGTCGGGGCGGAACGGTATGTATCAGAACTACATTTTAACATTGTTTGGCGTTTCATAGGTAATGTGATACCAACAAAAATAAATCGCATTTGGGAAGGCTAACAACATTCCTTACAGACGCAAAACATCCGTGTCCAACAGTCCTTACAGACGTAAAACATCCGGTTCATAAAGGCGTTTTTTTAAAACGAGCTTAGATTTCTCAAATGAGGGATATTCCTTACACTTAAAGGCACTAAAAAACAAAGGAATATGGATCAACTTGGGCACCATGACCATCCAGAAGCGGACCTGCAACAAATCGTTCCCCAGCCGTGGTAAACAAGGTGCAACGTCTCGTAACAAGTGGAAATCCAGGAACACAAAGGTCATGACCCAGGCAAAAGTACGCAGCATAATGAAGAAGAATGTCCGTCTGGAAGTGCAATACGAGTGAGGTGTACGCAGGCTTTTATCACGACATATCCCTTAAACCACCGCATACCTAAAGCAGCTGGAGAATGAAACATATATTCATGCTATTCAATACCAAGACATACCTGAAATCACTTATGGATTTAAGTGCAAGTGGATTGTTAAAACCAGCCCTGTTGTCCTCGTATAATTGATACTTGAAACCGTCGGTACTTGGTGAAACTCCATAATTACAGAATTGAAGAAAACAAGACAGTTGTACGTTTCACAAATACATTATTTATTACGACCATGGTTTCGCCATAAATTTAAAATAAATATACCCACATACTGTACCAAACGACAACAGAAACAAAAGGTTTAAGATGAGCTACATAGAAAAATCTTCTCACAAAATATATAACACACTGAACAAAGAAATCTACAGACTGGCCTTCTACTGTAAAAACAACCTAGGAAAACAACAAAGACAGAATTAAATAATACAGTGTTGTTTACCAATTAATATGTCAAGACTGTAGTGGTGTATATATAGGTCAAACAGGATGTCCCATAGAAACGGGATTTAAAGAACATTCTAGAAGCTGAAAATTAAGAAAAATTGATCCAACCTTTGCATCCCACCTTATTGAAACTAAACGCCAGTTTTAATCCACAAAAAAAATTGCAACATTTTACATATCCGTGAAAAAGATAAAAACTAGACAGTCAAGGTCACTTCCGGTTCTTTGTTTAAACATATATATAAACCTTGCTACAAAACATTTCAGTATGTACCTGATGATGCCTTTACTGGCGAAACCATGGCCGTAATAAATGATGTATTTGTGAAACGTACAATTGTCTTCTTTGGCCCGGCATGGCCAGGTGGATAAGGCGCTCGACTCGCAATCTGAGGGTCG
>NW_013670384.1:40052-54406 GCF_000517525.1 Limulus polyphemus
CTGCTAAATTAGGGACGGCTAGCGCAGATAGCCCTCGTGTAGCTTTGCGCGAAATTCCAAAACAAAACAAACAATACAGGAAAGTAAAGTATCAATTTGTACAGTTTGCCTATTTACATATCAACATAGACATATTTAAGTTTCGCATTTGCCCCCCCCCCAGTGGCACAGCGGTATGTCTACGGACTTACAACGCTAGAAACCGGGTTTCGATACTCGTGGTGGGCAGAGCACAGATAGCCCATTGTGTAGCATTGTGCATAACTTCAAAACGAACAAACAAAGAAGCTAATTTCAAGATTTTATGTGTAAACACGAGCTTGTGTCCTTGACCTAAAAGTTAACGTCCCCAGACTGTGACTCCGAGGGTTGTATGTTCGCGTTCCCGTTCCGTACTTTGGGGGCCGATTAGTGCGTTATAGGAGTGACGGTCACAAATTGGTCAGGGAAGGTAGACCTAGAATTCGCTGTAAATACTGTTTAACCAAAGAAAGAAATTCAAAATGCAGCCATTCAATCACGTGTGTCGCGTCAGTGGTGATGTTGTCATAATTCTGTGGGATAATATTGTAGCTTGGACTATTGATTTATTATATGTCACAAAGGTCAGGTAAGCCATGTTGGCTATCCCTGCACTGAAAGTCACAACATGCGTGATGAATCTGTAAATTAAAGATAATTCGTAATTCATATACTTGTTCGCTTATTTTAGCAAAAAGCCACACAAAAGCTATCTGCGCTCTGTCCACCGCGGAGAATCGAGCCCCGGATGTTATTCGTATGCTTAATCACATTAGTGTATTTGAAAAAAAAAATTCAAAACATTTATCGCCCTTCTCTTTATCGTTTTTCAAACCCTCAAACTTTTATTTTATCAAATCAAGTCGGTAAAGTGTTTCAATGATCACAAGCTTTATAAGTGTATGTAAAGAGGGCAGTGTGTGAATAGGCTTTCGTGAACAGGAGAAATATAGAAACTGACCACTTTTATATATATACATAGTCAAAAACTTTAAAAAGCTATATGTCACATTCATACCTTTACCATCACATATTTTTACCTGCACCACCGAGATATGGAATTGTGTATCTTTGAGACCGTTTCGGTTAACACAAGGTAAACAAAGAAACCTTCATTCTCTAGTTTAAAACAAGGTTAAATCCATAACTTATAATTCCGTTCGTTGCCGGCAGGTGTCGGGCTCTTTATAATACGCTAGGTATCCTAAAATGAGTTAGTGACCCGTTAGGCTTAGCTTTAGGCTAAACACCTGTATTACGTAGCCATTGAATACACGTGCAAGTGTGGACCCGTTAGGCTAAACACCTGTATTAAGTAGCCAATGAATACACGTGCAAGTGTGTGTATTATAGAGGTCAAAATCGTGAGAGTCGAAATTTTATTAATAAAATAGTCTTATGTTGATAGTTAGATTTATTTGTATTCTTTACCTATTCAGGCCTAAAGATACAAAGAATGTTTGTTCGGATTAAAACTTTTTCATTGTAGCACAAAACAGAAGATAGTTAATATCCTAACTAAATTCTTCGGGTCTTATTTTGGGCCGATCATGACCCATCTTTTTAACGAGTCAGACTGTGGATCCGAAACTACGTAGTTCGCGTTCCCTTATCGAAGACAGTAAAAAAGAAAGGCGCTCTACATTTTGGGGGCCGAAGATGCGTTAAAACAGTGACAGTCAAATCCCACTATTCGATTAGAGTAGCTCACGAATTGACGGTAGGTAGTGATGACTAGCTGTCTTCACTCTAACCAATTGCTTCAAAAACTTGGGACGACTAACACAAGTAGTCCCCGAGTAGCTTTGCGCGAAATTCAATAAAACCAAAACAACTTATTTATATCACATTTACAACAACTAAGTTTGCTTTACTTCGCAATTACTCCTATTGTTTCCTATTCTTAAACACACACGAGTGAAACATAAAGTACAAGTAACTTCTTATTGATGTTGATGTCTATCATTAAGCACAAAGCTACACAAAGGATTATCTGTGCTCTGCCCACCACGGGTATCTAAATCCAATTTCTAGCAGACATACCGCTGGGGCACTGGGGGTGGGGGGCATAATTTCTTATTCTTTTGAATGCTTGAGAAAAAAAAAAGACGATAACTCTTGACCTTGTTCCAAATGCAATAAAGATGGGGGGTGCCAGGTTTTCCCCAACTTTTTCTTGTTCAATTTACCCAGTTTTACATTACATTTTTTACAGTGTTTGTCTTCTATATAACTTGGCTCCTTTTTTTGATATCATTTTCTCATATAGCTAAACCCTTTACCCTAACTTGGCTGTTTTTATACATGTAAAGTGTTTCGATCAGATGTGCTGTTTGTTTTGAGATATCACTTACTCTACCATTTCACAAGTGTTAGGGAGGTGTCAAGCTAACACTTCATGAAACATTGATTTATATAGGTAGGTATCTTCTACATGGAAACGAATAGTTTGAATCTTTTTTTTTCTTTGTTATTAAGCGCAAAGACACACAATGGATCATTCGCCCTGTGCTCACCACACCGAGTAAGAAAAAGTGACAGTCAATAGTAACTACCAATAGCTTTAGGATCGCAACCCTATAATTCGGAACAGACTTATAGTTTACAGAACCAGCCTAATTCTTTATAAAATAATGGTGGTAGTTTTTTTTCCTCTCTAAGACAGTGTTAATAACTTCCTTTATAGTAACGCCATGGAATTTAGATTAACAGTTTCTTGTCATCACCCGCAGACACTGGATACAGCCGTATCAAGCATCATTATCTACGCTAATATCACTTGACGCTAAACGTTCTTTAATTAGGAAAATTTTTATCAAATTTAGCAAATTTGTGCTTAAAATTTGGCAATGAATAATAACCATCCACCCGTATGATTCTTTTGAAAACTTGAGCTAAAAATTGCTAATCTAGTTTGCTTGGCCTAACCAATACTCATGTATTTGCACGTCTTTAATCCTAATGACGAAAAATTAAAAACGGTCCACTTTTACTCTTAGGTGAAGCTGTAGTAAAAATCTCAGGCCGATAACTCACGTGACTTTTTGCGTAGGCGTGCACAAAAATTCTGGTCAAATCTGAGTGGTGTCGTTGAGTAATTGTGCATATGTGGCTTATATTCATAACAAATTTGACACCTAATTGTAGGTTTTAAAGGGTACTGAATTTGATTAAAAAAAAATCTATGAAAGTTATGTATGTTTTTCTATCAAATAAAGTTTCTGTACTATCGGTATGAAGGGAAAAAAAAGGAAACATTTCAATTAAAATTGGAGATATTATATTTCGTGTATTTCTTAACGTATTGCCTTGTAATCTGGTATGTGAAGTAACGGTCCAGTAGAGCACATCCACTGAAAATGTGTGGTAGTTTGGATTACCACAGTTCGAGCTACATAAAGTGTAAAATCCCTAAACTATCACTCCTGTTAATAACACACAGTGTGTCCTGCAGGCTGTTTTGCCCGCACGATTCACTACTGTGTTTCTTGATCACACGAAATAATAATGAAGAACGAAAACAACACGTATAAAAACTATACAGTTAAATAGGCGGGTGGGCGAATCAAAAAATGCAGTAGGCCTATACGTCACAGGTTATTATTATTTTTAATGCTTTGGCTTTGGTGAAAAGAAAATAAATCTGTAATATAATCATAAAAAAAATGAGTTTACTTCAAAAGGAAGGCAATTTCTGAGTATATAAGAAAATATAAACCTATACTTTGGGATGGGCAGTCAAATTCTTATAAAATGTATCAGTGTGTTGTTTACAGGCAATACCGCTCGGGATTTAGCAGAAATATACGTGAAATATTATTAAACGTTTCTTTGCCAATTACATTAAATATATTTGCAAAGTCACAAAATATCAATTCTAAAACCATTTTGAGTAAACAATTCTTGAAAGAGGCTTAGAATTACTATTTATACAACACCAGCAAACTGATCACCAACCCAGAAATGGTTAAAAAAAGAATGTATAAAGAGATATTCTCGAGCATGTCTCCCATAGATTGTGATAAGATACTCAACTATAAATTTATTGACGGAGCACAGATTAGAATATCGTGTTTTTATTTGTTGCCTCTGATATGATGATGTATTGGTTTTACTGAACTATTTTATCAATCGAACTTATTCTTGGAACTTTGGGCAGTTTTGTTGTTAGCTAGTATTAAATTCTCCTCACCAATCTTTCTACGGCATTGTACAGTAAGCTGGTTACAGCGCTTGTAGTGCCATCTGAATAAACAGGTAAAATCTGTTCACAATCGGGTTTTTATAGTAATAATATAATGCTTCTGAACACATGATATACCTGTCATCGAACAACGACTCTTAGAAAATTTGACAAACATCAATTGTATATAACAACTGTAGAGTTACTCTACTTTCTAACTTAGTTGAACCTACTTCCCTAATATCCATCTGATAGTTAGAAATATTCCAAGTCACGGGTTCTGGAAATATTCTACAGGGTATTAAAATTATTGTTTTGTTAGTTTGTTTGTTGAATTTCACACAAAGCTGTTCAAGGGCTAGCGGAGATTTGCTTCAACATTTTGACGTGACAGAGAGAAGGCAGCTAGTCAGTACTACCCACTGTCAACTCTTGGGCCAATCTAATTGAATAGTGGGATTGACCGAAACGTTATAACGTTTCCAAGACTGATAGATCGAGCATTTTCGTTGACAGGATCGCCCTAACGACGAGCCCCCCCCCCCCGTATTAAAAGTATCATGGACTGCAAATGAAAAGAAATAAAATAATATCTATATTCATAATAGTGTTTACATGCTTTCTTATTAGCTAACTTATAGCTCGTTAGGAACCGGGCTAAGCCTAATAAATAGCTGTCGGCTTGTGGATTTGAGGGGCCATGGTTTCCATCTCGTTACTGAAAAAAAAAAAAAAAACTCTCTGCATTTTGTTTTATTTTATTTGTTTGTTTGTTGATAAGCACAAACCTACAAATTGGACTATCTGTGCTGTACCCACCATGAGTATCTAAACCTGGATTTTAGCAGTGTGAGTCTACAATCTTACCGCTGAGCCACAGGGGGGCCTTTAATTTGGAACCGTGGGTGTATTGTAAGAGTAATAATCAAATCCCACTATTCGAGTTGGTTGTGGATGGTGTCTAATAGCTTCCTTCCCTCTAGTCTATCAGTTCAAAATTAGAAACAGATACCACATATAGTTCTTGTGTAGCTTCGCACAGATATCCAAAATAATCAATCCATTACTCTTGCTCTTTAGAACTTAAACTGAAAAGAGGGTACCCAAAAATGGTCACACAAGAGAATAATAAAGCAAAAAAAAATTAACGCATGCACAGTGCAAGAACAGAAGAAAGAAAATGTTGTGCCACACTTAAACGAGATAAGGGTCCTATTGCGGTATCCCCAATCCTTGGATTAGTCCAAATAACGAGCTTCTATAAATTGTTTGAAACTTTACATGTTTACGAACTTTCGTGTCTCGTTTACAAGGCTGTCATGAAGTTCAAGCGGAACACATACAGGAAAACTTAGGAAAAGTTACCTCGCTATACATTACTAAAAATATATTCTACATTAGTTACGGAAGAATAAAATTAACAGTCATTTCAACTTGAACACAAATCTAAAGAGTTGCGAAACAAAACATTATATCCAAATTTTTTGTTGTTGTTATGGTAAGCAGCACTTGTAACTTTTGGCTTAAAAATGTTTAGTTTGTTATTGACATTCAATAAAAATTTTGATGGACATGACCTTGAATTTGACCCGAAACGACCGCAGTGATATTATCATAGGGCAGGCCCACAATACATCGATTAACGCAGGAGCGTCGAGAGACAGCACGGGCGTCCCCTTTCTCTCTATTTTTTAACATTATTTAAAAGAAGATCCTAAATTAGGATAGCAACGAGCTCATAAACAAATAAAAATCATAGAAGCAACCGTTTTTAGCTCACACTATAAGCGTAAAAACGTGCTTTACGGCATAACGAGGTTTTATTCGCCCGGGCTCCTGGGCAGTTTACCCCCCTTTAATAACAATGCTAATAATTAACACAAAATCCGAAGAAATTAACACTTGTGTGAATGGTTCCTAATAAAGCGCTGTTATATGATTAATTGGTGCCGACGGGGCTGGTGATAACGGAAGTTGAGAAGTGCCTACAAAATTCAGTAATTTGTAAAACATTATCGTCAATATATCTTCAAGTGCGACTAATGTGTAGTAATAATAACAATAAAAACTGTTACGTTTTCGGTAGGTGGGCTTTTTCTTCTCTGGTAAAGGCAGAAACATACCTCTGAAAAAAAAAAAGGCAGGTCCAATTGTCCAACTGTTTGGGTTACGTAACTTAGGTAGTAAGTAGCAGCCATACTGCCTCCAAGTATCCCTAGAGAACAAACTACACAACACACTGAATATACTTCACTCTCATAACTTAGATAGTAAGTAGCAGCCATACTGCCTCCAAGTGTCCCTGGAGAACAAACTACATAACACACTGAATATACTTCACTCTTATAACTTAGGTAGTAAGTAGCAGCCATACTGCCTCCAAGTATCCCTAGAGAACAAACTACACAACACACTGAATATACTTCACTTTCGTAACTTAGGTAGTAAGTAGCAGCCATACTGCCTCCAACTATCCCTGGAGAACAAACTACACAACACACTGAATATACTTCACTCTCGTAACTTAGATAGTAAGTAGCAGCCATACTGCCTTCAAGAGTCCCTGGAGAACAAACTACACAACACACTGAATATACTTCACTCTAATAACTTAGGTAGTAAATAGCAGCCATACTGCCTCCAAGTGTCCCTGGAGAACAAACTGCACAACACACTGAATATACTTCACTCTCGTAACTTAGATAGTAAGTAGCAGCCATACTGCCTCCAAGTATCCCTAAAGAACAAACTACACAACACACTGAATATACTTCACTTTCATAATTTAGGTAATATTAAATACAATTACAGTGAATATACATATAAATGTTTATATTCTTTGTATGCTACGTTAAGAGAAGCTTTATGTAATGTAAGGGCCTTACTGTTTACGGCATCAGAAGAATGTTTCGGATACTTTGCTGCTTTGTCTCCGTAGTCCAAAACAAAAATTTCATGACTTACAGTCATTTCTTGAGAGCTCTTGTCGGGTTGCATTTCCCTTTTCCGACGTCCCCATGATGGGTATATTTCTCTCTCTTCGCCACAAGAAATCTAGAATAAAATCAAAATAAGATTTACGAATTTTGCCCTTAATCAATAGACTAAACGTTAATTGAACATGTTTTCTCTGCGTTATCAAAGTCCAGAGCAATGTTACCTGGAAGCCTGATCTCGTTAATTTTTACTCTAACTTCGGAAAGCGATCAGGTTATCGAATTTTCTTGTAGTTGTTATCCAACACGATTTCTTACTATCATGAACTAGTAGTCATACAGTAAATAGTAGAACTTACGAGGCCTAGTGGTTAGTACCTTGTACTAGTAATTTGAAGGTTGCGGATTCGAATCTCTCCCGTGCCTAGTCTGTGTACTCTTGAGCAGGACACGCTATCCAAAGTTTGCTTCAGTCTACCCGGCTGTAAAATGATTATCATGCTAATAGTTGGGGGTTAACCTGTAAGGGACTGTTATTTCACGTCCAGGGAATTGTTAAAACATTTTCATCCACTTTTGCTACAGAAAACTAGAGTTAAACACCGGCCCTACGAACTTTTAAGACATCGAAAGGATTTAGTTAACTTGAAGCTTGTTTAGCTCCAATTTCTAGAGCAAGTAACATACATTACAATATAAAGAAATTCTAAATGATTTACCAGTAAAACAGTTTAACATTTGACTTAACGTGCACAATGATTATACATACCTGCAATGATTTTATTGTTTTGAAATTTTTACATGTTCTACAGTAATTCCTGTATGATGAATCCGAAAATGATATCCATTTTTCTCCATTATGTACAGGTTTTTCACGAAACGTCATAACGCAATGCATAAAAACCACAACAAGTAGTTTCGAGACTAAAAAGACATAGTCTGATGATGTACAAATGTACAAATGTACCTGATGATGACAAAACCTTGTCGAAACGTTGTACATTTGCTGTTATATTAAAGTTTTTCTTCATTACCCATTCAAGCCGTCTCCAGCCATTATTAGTCTCAAAGTGGGTTCCTCGTCATCGAAATTAAAACAAACTACACAACACACTGAATATACTTCACAACAAATTTATTTTTCCTTTCAACTACATTACTTCACAAAACAAAAAAAACTCACTTCAACAACCACCTTGAAACTTACTTCAACAACCACCTTGAGCAATGGACTACAAGTGTATTTGTATATGTATTACATAGAAATGTGGAATTGTTATATATAACAAGTTAAAATCGTTAGAGTTTGTCAGCCTTATGTCTTTTATTGAATAGTGTCTATTGTAACCCGATTTGAAATTGTAAACTGTAGTTATAGAATGCTGTTCTGTGTAATTGTCTTTAACAAGCACTAAACTATGGTTCTGGTCTCGTGTCGTTTCTGAGACGGGGTACGTCGGTCCTTTGGGGCGGAAGTTTGCTGTCTGTTGTCACTGCTCTATTGCTCCGTTGATCTCGTACGTCAAACTCGAAGCTTCACTTCCATCTCATTACAACAACAAGAAAGTAAACACACTTCCTGTTTCCTCTCGCTTGACCTCGGCAAGTCATAGTTCATTCCCCAAACTTTAACCACCACAATCTCTAAAATTATCTATAAGTCAAGAGAGGGGCGAAGAGAAATAACTTTAATTTCTGACCTCCCTGGGGTATTAAACCTAAATACCTACCACGATTGGATTGGATTATAGGCTAAACTATTAAAGGTTGTGTTTTTGTATGTTTTTCTCAGCAAAGGACATAATATCTGAAACCCAAATTATTATAACTCGAATAGTAATATAATAAAAGTAGACCATTTTATACACTGCAGTTGTTATTAACAAAAGAAGACATTGAAAATACCATTTTTGTTATGTTATGATTGGTTGCAAAATGTATGCAGGTTTGTTATAAAAATACGTAACGTGCTATAGAATTAAAATCAAGTTACATTTTATGAAATGAAACTTTTGATGAAATCATAGAGATGGCTTGGTAAGAACAGAAACCAAATTATCATAAAAGCAACAAGAAGTGAAAACAGTATGTAGCAAGTAAATAGTTTTTACACACAAGTTTAGACTTCAGTCAAAAATTTTACACGTATTGTCGTTCTTCTGTAAAAAGTTTAGAGGTGTGAAATAAGAACTCGAGTAAATGTATTATTGTATTTCTGTAAAAAGAGTATAAGTGTGAATAACGACTGGAGTCTTTTATCCGAGTAAATTAGTAAATACAATAAACATGTTTACGCCTGAATATTCGGTATACAATGTAGTTTCATAATCACTCTTCTTTTGGACGTTGCGTCTTACTCCCCTTTACTAAGTTTTCATCTTCATTTGCGTTTCCTGTTCTTCGATTCTTACTCTCGGTTACTGCTCAAGTAACTTCACCTTCATTTATGTTTCATAGCTCTTAGTTCGTGCTTCTTGTTTACAATCAGCATTGTCTTTGCTGTCGTTGCTGATTTTAGCTACTTATTCTTGTGCACTGCTCTTACATCCCTACCATTATTTCCTGTTCGTATATCATCATTATAATTTTTCTACTTTTACCTTAGCCTATTGTTCCCATATCTTTCATCTTGTTTTCTGTTCTTGGATGTTCATTCAAATTTATTGCTCTTAGATCCTTACTGTCATTTCCTGTTATTAAACCCTATGAGGTTTTCATCTATTCACACTATATTTCATCATATTCTAATATCACATTAACTGTAATTTGATCTATATTTCTTGTTTTTGACAATTACAAAAATGTGAAATTTAAATAATGTTTAACATATATTGAAAACTAAGTGATTGGATATACCAAAAAATATGCAACATAGATCAAATTAAGAGTTTGAAATAATCTACAATAAATAACATAGGGATACAGAGCATATGTAAGTTTCTCAGTACATTAAATGCTAAGTACAACCAATGACCAAGGAATATAAAATAAAATGAGCTAAAAAAGTCATTTGTAAAAATGAATATCAAATATTAACAAAATTCAGGATCTCTTTTAAAGAAAAGTTATAGAAATTCAAATTTGTATAATATACAAAAATGAAATTTATCTGAAGACCGAGTATAGGAAATGACTAAAGAATATAAGATGCAGCTAAAAAAATACAAGTCATTTGAAAGTAAATATTGCGAATAATAAAAAATAATATAAAGTATAGATTACATTTTAAAATTTTCACTGTTAAAGATTTCATAGAGCTTTCATATAATGACAAAATGCTGTGAGGTAATTACTTATTGTTGTTGATTTTTTTTAGTCTAACAAAGAAGACTATTCACGAAAAAACTATTCACGAAAAACATTTTTTCATTCCGAACTTTAATAAACGATTGATCCTAATTTAATATTATATTTTGCGCCATAAATAAATACGCAAAAATTACTTGGAGATCATAGTTCAAATGGATTATGGATTTTTTTCAGAATAGTTACATTTATATTGTTTGTTTGTTTTTTGTAGTTGTCATAATATTATCTTAGCAAATAGATCGAAAAGGAGAAGTTTGAATTAGGAAAATTCGTGCAGACAGCAAGGAACAGAGAACTTTAAAGGATTGGTTTCTTTTGGATTTCGCGCAAAGCTACACGAGGGCTATCTGCGCTAGACCATCCCTAATTTAACAGTGATAGACTAGAGGTAAGGCAGATAGTCAGCATCACCCATCGCCAACTTTTGGGCTACTCTTTCACCAATAAATAGTAGGATTGACTGTCACATTATAATGCCCCTACGGCTGAAAAGGCGAACATGTTCGGTGACGGGGATTCAAACCCGCAGATTGCAGGTCGACTTCCCTAACCACCAGGACATGAATCCGAAGGAAATAACTCTACATTATAACAACCAAAGAAAAAAAAACAGCTTTAATGTACAACATTTTGCTAACTTTGATATTTCATACAACTCAGTTATTTGCAATTTAGTCACTTAAGTAAGTAATTTAAATGAATTCTTAAAGATTTTCAGATCTTCATTTTCTTTGTTAAAACTATTCGCTTAAAAATGTATTTTTTTCAAATGGCCCCCCAGTGGCACAGCTGTAAGTATGCAGACTCATAACATTAAAAAATGGGTTTCCATACCCGTGGTGGGCAAACAACAAGTGTAGCCCGTGTGTAGCTTTGCGCTTAACTATAAACAAACAAGAAAAAGCAATGCAAAGCGCAATCAAACGCCCTCAGAAAGACGAAATACAAGGATGTTAGTCACTTTTATTTCATTTTTACCAAAAATGAGTGAAATATTTTTTAAATCTTTGCCATCTAGTAGATTTGCCAATTATTCAAAAATCTAATCATTAGAAGAGTGTTTATATTTCTATTTATCTGTTTGTTACTCCTCTCTCAGGACTCATAAAAAGCCAATTGTAAAATAAAAAAAGGCAAAATCTGTTAAAATTATTTTATTTCATCAAAATATAGAAAAGTTTAGCAAAATTATAGTCATGATAGCATAAAATCCTGAAAAACGGCACTAAAAAAACCGTCTTTTTCTCTTTATTTTTTTACTGCAAGTTTTCTTAACAGTATATCATTGAAAATGTTTATCCCCGCGAAATAGCATTCCCTGTATTATTTTTCCCTTTAATATCTTTTGTAGTTTTCGTAATTTGAAATGTAAATAGAAACACTACAATATTTCAAAATCAAAGTAAAACTTCGGTCACGTATATTATTTCTATGATTAAATATTATTAATATAAAAGTATATAAAATTCTACATTTCTTATGGTTGGCCTTTACCTCGTTCCCTACAAATAAATACACACACACACACACATATACGCTTATCCAATTTCCGACTGAAGTCGATATTAAGTAACGTCGTCCAAACAAAACAACACAATATACACTAAGAAAAACCTTTATGGACACGTCTCTGGGAAACATAGTAAGCAACAGTACAGATGTAGATGACTAGCAAGGTGGCGCTTATAACACTGAGAACCATGACTAATTTTTTTGAACTACAATCCTCAACAGATATTGATTCTTGTATGTCATAGACACCTGTGTGAAAGAAATGAAATAAATATATATATACAGTTTTCTGTAACATAACAATAAGCGAAGCATATGTATAAAATAATGTAATTTAAAAGTTTTAATAGAAAAATAATAAGTGATAACTTTTATATTACCTGTGTACAGCTTCTATAGTAGTAGTTATCTTAATTCTTCTATAATAATTTAAACTAATCATGTCCGAATAAGTTGATATTCGTCAGATAATAAGTAGCAGCCATACTGCCTCCAAGTATCCCTGGAGAACAAACTACACAACACACTGAATATACTTCACTTTCGTAACTTAGGTAGTAAGTAGCAGCCATACTGCCTCCAAGTGTCCCTGGAGAACAAACTACACAACACACTGAATATACTTCACTCTAATAACTTAGGTAGTAAGTAGCAGCCATACTGCCTCCAAGTATCCCTGGAGAACAAACTACACACCACACTGAATATACTTCACTTTCGTAACTTAGGTAATAAGTAGCAGCCATACTGCCTCCAAGTATCCCTGGAAAAACATGAGGCTGGTGTTTCTGAGCTTTTGGTGAATTTCGTATAGAGGTTATTCCTGTTCCTGTACTTGTTGTAGTATTTAGTAGCGAGGGTTGTAAAGCGAGTTTGGGTTGTCGTTTATTTACTTATTTTATAAAGGTATGTGCCAGGGGTGTAAACGGAAAGATGGTAGGCTAAATGTATTGCTTTTAATTGAGTCGATTCTAATTTTTTATATAAATCTACCGGCATGTTACACGTGACAGTGCATCCGTATCCAAGAATTGGTTTTATGTAAGCGTTGTATATTGTCATTATAGTACTGACAATAATTATAGTATTATATAATTATAGTACATTATTGCAGCCTTTGGCGTAACCGCTGATGTTTCTGATACAGTTGATCCGCTGTTTTGCTTTGATCATGGTTCCCGCGAAATGTGTGTTCCAGGTTAGCTTTTAGTTAAAGGATAATCCAAGAAATTTGTTTTTGTTCGTGAATTAGTTTAACCTATAACCCAGAATTGTAGCGTTATAAGCGATTATTAACAGTAAATCTCAATAAGTACTTTAGAATATTAGCCCATACGTTTTCCATTGTGTAGACTAGATGAAACTAAAATGACCACAAAACCTTTCAATAATTTCACAACACTTTGAAGTGAGTAGAAAACCCAGGCCATTGTTTGGACAAAGCTTTGATTATTAGTATAAACAACAATAATGAACCAAGTAATTAAAAATTTTGAAAAAAAATAAGGATGATATAGGGATGGCAGTGACAAAAAAGCACACAAATAAGGTAGGGATGAATACACAAAACCATACAAAAATCCCTACATACGTAGCTAAAGCTTTCCAAGAAAACTTTTATCTACAACCCAATGTTTAATTCCTTTCATTTGCATGAATTCAAGCTAGAACAAAATAATTTAAATTCAACAGTGCTTATAAAGTCTTACAATGGCTAATTCCCATAAGTTTGTAACATTGACTCAATGGTTACTTATGTAGGGAGTTGTGTATGGTTTTGTGTATTAATTCCTACCTTGTATCTGTATTTTGTGGCCTTGCCATCCCTACATCATCGTTATGAAGGCATCGGTTTTAGCCTGGCGTGATGAGTTGTCTTGCTGGACATCTTGTGTTGATGTTAGTGAAATGCTTTACTACTTCTGCACTTCCCCAAGTTAAATTCAACATTTTGGTGTGTAAATCATCACAACAATTTCAAACATTGGTAAACTAGCCCTTCTGACGTCAGAATCAGAATAATCAACAGAACATTTGGCTATTACGCTACTCGCTGGTTCTCTACTTCAGCGATGTTTTTTTGATAAAACTGATGGCTTTAATAGCTTTTGAAAACCTAAGTTAGATGTTTATAAAAGTATCTTAGGTTGTTTTAAGACAGATTAGAGACTATTATTAGGAATAATTAATATGCAGCAACCATTTTTTCCATCCCTACATACTAAACATTACCGTTGGTCATATTTCTGTGAGATATATTATTTTAAACTGAGTTAATAACTCGAATTGTTCTCCAAAAAACGCTATATTCTAGTTTTTAGCTAATGCGTGTAGACTGTTAACTGAATTGATCAATATCCACATGATACGCTAATTAGTCTAATGTACTGACA
>NW_013670384.1:55323-60952 GCF_000517525.1 Limulus polyphemus
AATGTACAACGTTTCGACAAGGTTTTGTCATCATCAGGTACCTGATGATGACAAAACCTTGTCGAAACGTTGTACATTTGCTGTTTGGGTTTTACTTTGTCTGTAAGTTTTTAGGTGATTTATCAACCTTTTTGATTTAATTCTCATGATTCACGAGTGTAAAGCTAGTCTTGGGAAATTGCAATAATTCTTAGTTTCGAATTACTGCGATAGGAAAGATTAAAATCTTCAATATCAAGTATTATTAATCAAGGCTCTACCGATAATAGCTAATAAAACAAATATTTACACTACTAAACAAGCCTCGGTAGCGCAGTAGGCAGCGCGTCAGTCTCATAATCTGAAGGCCGTGAGTTCGAGCCTCACCCGGGGCATATTATTTTCCTAATGCACTGCATGATGAAATTTTACTGTTATAATTACCTCTCTTCAAAAGTTTATAATTATAGAGAAATAAATTATACCTTTATACGTCAATAATGTTTATTTCTGTCCAATCTATGCTTCACTCTTTCTTTTTTTACTATAATAACTTAATGTGTTTAATGATAAAGCACAACAGGAACGTTATAATAGGAAGCGTTTGTTCAACGCACTGATGATGGAAATTTGATGATTCCGAAACGCTTAATAAATTCTTCCTATTATCACCTTCGTGTTGTGCTTTATTATAAAGTTACATTTTCCAAAAAATGAGTTCATTAAATCTGTTTAGAAGATATTTCAATGTTCAACGTTTTTGTATTTCGTTAAACTGTTAAAACAGTAATTTCTTTAATCTAAACATTTACTAAAAGTTTGTGGTCGGAAGTTACTACACACTACCAAATATTTGTGTTCTATTTACGAAACAATAACATAACAATAAAATCATCGACACCTTGACCTTTGTTTATGTTCTCTTCATTATTATATTTTAAACAGTACCTCATACAATTAATCTGTCGCCTCTTATACGATGAATTATTGGTTTTACTGAATCATTTTTATCACTCGAACTTATTCGTAGGAACTTTGAGCAGTTTTATTGTCTGTTAGAATTAAATTCTCCTCACCAATCTGTCTACCGCTTTGTACAGTAAACTGGTTACTGCGCTTGCAGTGCCATCTGGAGAAACATATAGAATCTGTTCACAATCGGGTTTTAACAGTAATAATAGAATACAAACCCTTCCTAATAGTAACACAACAACGCTGCAAATGTCAACCCTAACGGCCAAACCTAACCCTAACAAGGAAAAAAATAATGTCCTAAAACTGATGACGCAATTACCAGGAAAATTATATTAGTGTTATCTATAAATGAATTGAAAAAATAAACTTAAGTTAATACAAAATACACAAAAACAATTATTCTTTTTAATTAGAAAGCAAGAACATGCCTGTATTTAATAATACAAAATTAGCTCTATTTACTGCAAAGATAATAACCAAAATACTAAAATACATACTGTCAAAGTTTTTTTTTTAAAAAAAAACTCTGTCACCTACGTAGTCAAGAAAGAAGATAAAATACGTCCAGTAAAACAGAAAAATCAATGAAAAAGTCTTTCTTACATTTTAACTCATAAAAGGAAGAATAGTCTTAAACTAATACATATAATAAGTCTAAGCTTTTTTTAGTTTGTAGTTAAGCACAAAGCTACACAATGGGCTATCTGTACTCTGTCCATCACGAGTATCAAAACCCGGTTTCTAGCAACGTAAATCCGCAGACATACCGCTGTATCACTAGGGGGGGGGGGGGCTAAACTCTAAGTAAAGGAATTTATAAAATTTGTTATTTGCGATAGCCCACCCTAGATATAAAATGATAGACCAGAGAAAAGCAGATAGTAAACACTACTCACCACCAACTTCTGAACTTCTCTCTACCAACGAATAGTGGGATTGACCATAACTTATAACGCCCCCACTGCTAAAATTTATAGTAACTTTGTAACGGACTAAAACAAAACGTCGCTACAACTAGGATTGAACAAAAATAAAATTATTAAACTGTAACAACAGAAATATAAAATAAAACTTTCAAACAATTGGAATACAAATTTTATCACAAAAAACAACAACAACAACAAAAAAAAAGTTAATAAAGCCGTACCTAGCCAGGACTTCATACAAACGTCAATAAGTAATACAATATAAATATCAATGTTATTAATTATATAATTATATATAAAGCAATTAGGAGGAATGAACCAGAAGAAGAAAAAAAAACCTAATTCCGAAAAACCACAATATTCCAACCACAGATCCAAGATCAATAATAACATCAAGTAACAATCAACAATAATACATTTTAAACTAACTCGTTTAAGATAAAGGAAGGACTTTAACTCACGTGACTAGCTAACTTACATAACCTTTCACATTAATATCTATATGTCACCACTAGGGGAAGCTTGTGTCAATCTCATAATATAAGCATACTCAAATTTAACGAGCTAGAAGGTGATTAGCGCTTTAATATAACTAAACATTCATTGCTAAACAAAACGATCACAAAAGAAACGTAAAAATTGCTATCTCACAACTTTTGATCAAAGCCTAGATAGATCAGAACTAAATATGTTACGTAGTAATGAGGATAATTAACTAAATATAATTTTCAAGCTGTATTACTTACAATGATTAGAATGTATTGTTTCAACAGTTGGCTACCCTCTCTGTTAACGATAATGTCGGCCGTAAATCCAATAATACCTCACAAGGCTTAGGTTAGTTATAAGTTCATCTATTAAGTTAAAAATGCAAAATAATAAACCTTAAAAGTAAAATTTAATATAATAACAACTCACGAATAAGAGTAGATATTAATTATCTACTACCCATTCTAACTAACACCCACTAGTCTGCCCCCCCCCCCCCCCACTTAGGTAAAAGTTACACTTGGGTCGGCTATCTTATTAGATTTAAGTTAGTCCTAAATCCATGAACTAAGCTAACCATGTGAAATAACCTTTGAAATAAAATAATACTTGTTGTTTTAGCACAAAGCTACAAAAAGGACTAACAGATCTCTGTCCACAACAGGGAATCGAACTCCGGATGTTAGTGTTGTAAGTTCGTAAACTTACCACTGACCCATCAGAGGACAATAATGATAATAAAAGTACTCACAATAAATGTAATAACTAATACTGTTAGCGAAAGTAACCCTAAAGAAAGGATAGCAAATAAACCAACCTATTGTTAATGTAATCCCTAAAATCCAGGGTTCGATTCTCCGCGATGAACAGGTCACAGATAGCCCACTGTGTAGCTTTGAACCAAAACAACAACAACATATCTCCAGAATGAATATTTATTAGCTCAGTATGTTGCTATCACAGCTTCGCCACGAGGTTTCGATATCTCGCAAGTTCGCTAATCCAGTTAAAACTAAATTGGAACACCCATCGGTTAACTTAACATCATACACGTGTCTAAAACTGAGGTCTAAATCATACTAAGAATAGTATCAAACATTCTTGAATTTAATCAAACAAACCGAAAAAAAACAAACAGAAAACAATGGTAATTAAATAACGTACGTAAATCAACAGATATATTAAAAGATCAGGATTTAGAAGAAGAAAAATTACGTATGTATAACTCATATCTTCATTCTTTTATCATCTATAAGTATGTTTACAAGCGACTGTCTTATTCCATTCTACTGTTTAAATACATATACATCGCAATGTTAGATTATATATATATATATATTAATCATTGTGAAAGTGGTTAGAGACTTCGTAGAAATTTAAACCTGGAGAAATGGGTTCTTTAATCTTTCGGTCAAGACATCCCATAAAGTGTTATCTGATTGCAGTATACCCCACTTTCTTCACTATAATCTGCACCAGAGTTAACGAGGGGAGATCTCGAAATCTATTTACAATCAGGTATTTCACAGTCAAGAGTTTTAATTTTCATATTTCTGTTAACGAGGGGAACCGAGTCCCCCTCAACTCGAGCTAGCTATAATGTTCACCAGTAGCATCATTAGTATTGGATGTTATTGTTCCGATATTTTACATGTGCTTGCAATGGCACCAATCATATAATCCATATATAACGGTAATATAATTTTTTATACAGTGTATATTTTATTTTATATGCTGAACTTGTTATTAAGTATTTAAGGGCTATTTCCTGTTTCTGTATTATTTTAACAGATAAGCCGGATGTTCTAATTATTTTGTTCTGTTTTATGGCGATATTTACGGGTTTTAAAAATATAACCGTTTTTAAAACTGAACTGATTGACTAGAGGGCAGGCATCTAGTCCCCATCGCTTAGATGACCAACGAGGGAGATATAACACAACTGAGGTGACATTATTTTTGCGATAACGGGACGCGAATGGCACATAGCTACATGGTTCTGTACGCTAACTTCTGGACCGTGGATTAGGCTTAAGTTATGGTACCAAGATACTACAATCATACTTGAACCTTGAGTGTTCTAATCCCTCCCCCAGTTAAATGACTGGTAAATCCAATTTATTAACTTGGTTAACATCTTAATTGCTGTCCAGTTTCATCCGCCCATTTCTGACAAAGAAAACAAGACAAAAACGGTCAAGAATACCTTTAATGGAAGCACGTTTTTTTTTTGTCCAATTAAACTCCGTCGTTCTATATCAAAGCTTTTCTCTGTTGTGTATGTATAAACGAAAGATGCAAATACTGACCCAATTACAGGTGGGACATATTGTTTATTCCATGTAAGTAAGCAGCCCCAAAATAAAAAAAGTTGACAAGTATGTTATCAACATATGTACAGAGAAAAAGTTAATAAAAAACAACAACAACGCGAACCAGATTTTTTTTTTTATGAAGAATGAAATTTTTTAGTACTGTTACGTCAGCGAGATCACGTGACTATTCTCACGCCCTCTGCTTTCTAGAACTATCCTGTACCTTGGCGAATGCTCTAGCATTTACTAGATACAGGGTAGTCTAGTATATAAAAGAGGGTGACAACGTGACAAAATAATGTAATGTGTGTGTAGACAGTTAGTAGTTGATCTGCAGTCAGAGAGTATTATTGAGCACGTTCGTTGTTATAGCGTTTGTTTTAGCGCGATTTTTGAAATTAAGTGTATCGTAAAGTTATATTCGGAAAGAATAAACCAGTTTTATTAAGTAAAGACTTGTGTCGCTAAAGTTTCGTCGGAACGAAGTTACGGAAAATTAATTAACAAACGGAGACGTAACAGTACGTATTAAAAATCACAAGGAATGTTTAGTGGCTGAAAATAAAGAATGAACCAAACGTACCAACCCAATTGATATTTTCACCTCTCGTATGTTGACATGGTTAATAGCTTTTTAGTTCTAACCCCCCCCCCCAAAAAAAAACCAATTAGATTTAAATGACCGTACAGGCTACTAACTAGGACAACAACTGATGGTCAGTACGAAGTCGTAATTATAGCTGAAATATCCTCGAGATCTGATCTTTCTTCGCATGTAAACGCGACAAATTCCAAAATGTATGAATTTAAGAAAAATAAATTATAACTTATTTAACTCCAGTGATGATAACCGAAATATTCTGTACAGTTGGTCTTTGTTTGGATATAAAACCGATTAATTCCAAATTTATGTGTGGGCTTATGTCTCCATCTGGATGGTCGGTC
>NW_013670384.1:61090-67533 GCF_000517525.1 Limulus polyphemus
GCCGAACTCCCTATTTTTGTGACGAAAGGAAATTATGCTTATGTAGTCATAGCGCAGTTGCTTAGGGTAAATAATTAACGTTTTCTACGATAGTCTACATTCTTCTGATGAAGCATTAGCATTTTTTGGCTTGAAATAGTAGCACGCCCCCCCCCCCCCCACCAATAGTATTAGCATACTGATTGTGCTTCACACAATACGTGTTGGCTTTTTTTGATCTCTCAAATTAAAACCCCGCTTTTAAACATTCTACGTACGGTCCTGACCAAAACAAACCCTCACAACTGTGGAATAAATCAGGCCGTTTGAAATTGGACAAATATTAAATCGTGTGGAAATGTTACAAAGGGACATTCAGATTCACCCCCCCCCCCAAGAATTTTCACTGAAAGTATATATATGAAGTTGTGTACCACATTCTGTACGAATGTCATAAACTGATATAAAAACCACCACACATTTCAATACATTCGAACGTATTTATTGTTTAACTGTTACAACAGATTTGATATAATCAGGACAGAGTTCAGTAGATAAAAATCAAGCAATTCATAAAACTCAACAAAACGAGTGCACGAATACATGCAACTTAACTTGAGCAAACTTGTCTTCGACGTGAGCCACTATTTTCTGATACACGTGATGAAGTATTGATTTTGATTCAAGTGCCATTTACTGTCTGACCATGTATCTTATTGACAAGAACAACTGTCGATTTTTGAGAAATACTATTCGACAGATTTATTTCGACAGAAATTTTGCGCAATGCTAAACGAACGAATATTTGCCCACAGTTCTCCTTAATTTTGAACTGACAGATTGGAAATAAGGTAAGTAGTCAACAGCGCCCTCTGGAAATACTTGGGCTACTTTTTTTTTATTAAATAGTGGAATTTGATTATCACTCTTATAATGCATCTATGGTCCCAAATCATGGACCAACCTTTTATGATAATGAGACAAGAACTATGGACCCCCCTCCCGAATTTCCCAAACAATTCGAGTAAAGATGTCGAAATATTACTGCTTTACAAGAGGATTTGGATTATTTGGAAAAACTGGAAAATAAATGCAAGGTAATGCATGTGGGATATCACTATTTGAATTATCAATATCAGTATAATTTGGATGGGAATAACCCAAACAGTGTTATGAAAGAAACACTGCGTTATGGTGTTCCAATTGATCAGTCTCTTCAGCAATCCAAGCAATATGCTGTTGTTAGTGGTAGAGCAAATAAGATTTTAGGTTATGTCCTTGAATAGGTCATTGGTTAGGCCACATTCCGAGTATTGTGTTCAGTCTTGGGTTCCTTACCTTAGAAAGAGTTGTTGTAAAGGGTTCAGAGGAGGACTACTAGAATGGTGCTTGGGAAGGAGGGGTTGTCATATAAGGACATCTAAAGATCTTTAAAATTTTCATTTGAAAAAAAGAAGCATTAGAGGGGATCTGGTTGAGGTGTTTAAGATTGTAAAGGGAATTTCACACTTACTTGTCAGAAGAAGTAGGACTAGGGGACACAAATATAAATGTTGGTAGGGTAGGAGTCATCTTTAGCTGGACACAAATATAAATGTTGGTAGGGTAGGAGTCATCTTTAGCTGGACACAAATATAAATGTTGGTAGGGTAGGAGTCATCTTTGGCTAAGACAGTTTTATTTTTTTTAATAGAGTGGTTGGCCTTCAGATGTGGTGAATGCAGTAAATTTCAAGGAGTTTAAGAGAAAGCTTGATACATATATGAATGATAAGGGCTGGCTTTGAGTTTTTTTAGTTTAATTTAGTGGATAGGATGATCTAGATGATCCAAAGCATCCCTCATTCTTAAATGGTATTATGCTATGTTATATTCTAAAGAGTTCTAGTTTTTTAGGTCATCGCTATTGGCTATGTTTTTAGTGTACGTAAAACAATTAAAGACAAACTTATTTTCATACAGAGTTCCCCATGAACATGCTAGCACAAAGTACAGAAAAAAAAATTCTTTAGTTTAAAGTTGTCGCATACAATACTTCTAATAAAGATTTCGTTGAAAATTGTATACACCTTGCATGAACGAAGTTCTAAACTATCATAAAAAAAATGACTCTCTACTTGTATTTAAAACTGTGTGTACACTCTGTTTATACTATTTCATAGTCCTAAAAAAAAATGAACACTAAATGTACTGATCTTGTTCCTTACACTTTGAAAATGTGCAATAAAATACGAGAAAAACGTTTTTTTTTTTTAATTTCATTTTTCAAACTCCCCTATCAAAATAAATGACTGTGCAAATCTACACAATGACCGACTATCTACACTAGTCATCCCTAAGTTTGAAATGAAAGAAGGCAGCTAGTCAAAAGCATCTACCACTAACTCTTGGGCAACTCTAATCAAAAAAGTGGGATTTGACTGTCACTCTTATAATATACCAAAGTGCAATTGTACAGAAAAAAAAAAGGATACAAGCCACGGATTTAGTCCATCACACTAATCATGAAGCCATAGTAAACAATAGAGGGGATAATTGTACAAAGGAAACACTGACAACTTGAGCTATACAATGGTTTCAGTGATATACCACTTACTTTTGAAAAGTCCCATTACCTTTGCGGGAACTTTTTTCTAATCTAATTGGATTTTTAGTTTTAGGAATAACGTACCACACGCTCAAACGTAGGATTTACTCTGACCGTCAAACTGATGCTATCATTCCATCAATGCATATTATATAACTCCTGCAATGCATGGGCCAATCGCTTATAATAAACTTGTCTTAGTAATAGCTGCTTTCCTCGAATATTTAAATTACTTGATAGCCAACTCTCTCATTTGATGGAAAACTTTTCTTAAGACATTTCATTAATTCGCTAATGAAGACTTCATTCACAGATTTTCACATACAATAACTAATCAAACCACCTACAGTAAAAACATTCTTTATAGCAGAGAAATCATTCAGCCCTGTAAACAATGGCACCAAGTTTGAAGTTTGGTAAAGTTCACCGTTGCATGCCATCATACTAGTCGCAGTAGTGAATGTTTAAAGGTTATTTGTTACTGAATACTAATTAAAAAAAACAAAAAAATAATCATCCTGGAACTCAATACTGCTAATTAATGGTATTTATCTAAACGTAATCAGCCAACCTAATATTCTGTGCCGTAATACTACTATGTTTTACCTATCTGTTGTAAAAGTGCAAGCATTTAGCCATTCGTAGATCTGCGTGTATGGTGCCGTCATCGGGTTTAAATTAAAAACCATTATCAGTTTACCACCACATTGCTTGGATTGATCCATCCACCAAAAGCCTTTTCAATTTCTGTAGCAAATGCCAAAGTTAAGTGATCATTGTATTTTGCAGCTACTACTTGAACTCCCAGAGGGACGCCTGCCTGGCTGAGCCCCACGGGACACTGAAGAGCTGGTAGTTGGAGAATATTAAACACTGCCGTATAAACACAGTTAGAGAACTTAAATACTGGTTCGTTGTGGCAAGGTGCCGGTTCTGGGTGTGGAGGATAGAGGAAAACACCATCATCTCCTAACAACTCTTGAAATTCTAGCTGAAGCCGATCGCACATCTCCACAAAATACTGCGTCTCTTCCGGACTCTGACAACTTCGCAGCTTCTCAAAGAGTGACAATCCAATGGCAGGAAACGTATGATCCGACAGCTTGAAGCACCATTTCAAAAGTTCCATATAGGTATTGAGTTCTCCATTTCCTTCCACCATCTCTGATGCAAAACTTGGATGTTTTGTCATCATCATTTTACTATTCCACATCTTAAATGCACTCTTCATATTGATCAAGGAAACCTTTAAAGGCTTGATGCCAAAGTTGTTTTCAAAATGAAGAAGTACCTATAAATAAAAGGCAAAAATATTAGATAAATAAACTGAAAGATTCTGAGGGAATTCATAATAATCACGTGTATGGAACTCCACAGACTTACATGAAAACCTTCTCCAGTCTCCATCAATACACATCAGAGCTCTATAACCTTTGGTACTGATGAAATGATGAGAAATATGATTCTCTCTCTCGACAAAAATAACTGTCACCATGATGTTAGGGAAAACCCAAGTTAAAAAAATTCTATTAAACACAAAATCTTATAACCTGTGTACTTGTGAAAGGTGGAGCTTTCTTAACCATGGTCAAATTGATGACATATTTTTGTCAGTAACTGTTACCAGTAACATTTCAAAAGCAAATTATATGCATACAAATTTTCTGCATATTAAAAATTTTTTCAGCTAAACATTTTTAGGTCAATATAATTCCCTAATTTTGCTCTTGTAGTGTACAGTACAAATACATATACAAGTTATGAAAAATGTGAACATTTACAACAAAAACTTCAATCTAAAAAAAACAAAAAACATAGTGTGTTCTTTCTTAATGAAAAAAAACTCACTCGAGACTCGTAACAAATTAAATAATTTTCCCAACACTTAGTTATTTAATTGAATGAATTAGAAATCCTATTCAATAAGCATTTAACTCATTCATTGGCACATCTATAAATACATAATAACAAAATAAATTAGGAAATTTTAACACCACTTTTTTTGTATCTGAAACTTGAAACTAGTAAACTTTGAGGTGTAAAACTAATTCTTCACGGTGGTGTTGTAAAATACAAACTCTGTGAAATACAAGTTCTAGAAGGGGACATACGTGCCTATGTCAAAGAAAGAGTTACACATGTACTGTAACAAGTTACATGCGTAGCTAGGAAACAGAGAACTGTTGACTCCATTATCTATCATTTATTTACAGAAAGTCTTGTATGATCTAGAATGTTAAGAAGGAACCGGAAATTTCTACTAGATTTTTTGTTGTTTTTTTTATTTCAACCACTAATTACAAACTATACCATTTATAGCATGAGTTGGATGTACCTTTTTCTGAGCTCCAAGTACTTCTGGATGTACTTTAGTTGTATGTGGATTTCCCCCATCATTATCCATGTAATAAACTTTCAATTGCGAGAGGTTTACCTGCAAGATGTCAGACTGTATATACCTTTCACCAACAAAAATTTAAACATAACACTAATTCTTTCCCAAATGGAATTTAAACCTATTACTAAATAATAAAAAAAACGTTTCATTTTGTACAAACCATTTTGAACACACATGCACAAACATGATAGCTACATTCTTATGCACTTTTAGCAATTGCAGAAGCACCTATATACCACTCTTGGGCAGAACGATGATGCGTCGTACCTCAGTAAGTTCGTTTCTACATTTGAAGAACTTTTTAATAAAGTATCCAGATACTGAAGAAGATTTTCAAAATTTGTACTTGGCAAGGATGATGAGGTTGGCATGTTTCTAAAGAGAGTTGGTGTGTAATCTAGTTACACACTGAAAGACAAAAAGGTACCGTGTGTGTGGCTGAAGCTACGTATGATAATTTTGAAGACATATTACAGTCACATAAAAAAAAAGTTGGAAGACAAGGATGCATCCGCATGCAACTTGATAATGAAAATCTTTTAAATTCATTGAAATTTTTTTTTTCACCGATCTCTCATGCCAGCTTGGAAAAAGACAGACTAAGAACTTTGTAAACAGAAGAGAAATCCATGGATGTTGTAAAAACAAATACTGATTCATTTACAAATATATGTGCTGATATAAATATGTCCATGAAAGACTCCAAGTGGAACATTGAAAGAAGGTTCTCCAACTGATCTGAAACTTTATCTTCCTTTATCCTACGAACCTGGATTCAAAGAGTATCGAATATATCAGTTACGAACTCTTACAAATTGAAACTTTATCTTCCTTTATCCTACGAACCTGGATTCAAAGAGTATCAATACATCGGTTACGAACTCTTACAAATCACTTTTAGCAGGCAGGTGAAGCTGATGTCACGGAGTACAAGAGAAATAGGACTGAGTGTCAGATGTTGAATTTTCACATAGAGAAAGATCATGGAACCTAATATACCGGAAGATGTCAAGTCTCGCAGAGGAAAGGTAACAACCAAAGAATAGTTAAAAAAAAAAAGTGGAAAACTTATACAATGAGAAATGACTAATGCAAAATGGATGTTTTAATATTCACAATGTTTTGGACTGAGCCACTCTTCCTCTATTAATGTTTAAACTTTTAAAATCATCAGAGGAAGAGCATCCCAGCCTGAAACATTAAAACATCTATTTTGCATTACCCACTGTTTGTGGTAAAAGTTCTTCTCAATTTATCATACCACAGCAGTTTTCTTAGCTGATCTATAAAATACTAGTTCTTGATTTAGCTTCTTAGAAATGCTGATGGACACACATTTTCCCTGGAGTGATATTTATTGCAGATGTAGCTCCATCAATTCCTGTCTCAAATGTTTAGGCTAAAGAGAAGTCCAGGTACTTTAAACTACGAACATCAAACAAAAAAACGGACTCAGTGGTACAATGTTGGAGGCTGCTCC
>NW_013670384.1:68533-78081 GCF_000517525.1 Limulus polyphemus
GTGTGTGTGTGTGTGTGTGTGTGTGTGTGTGTGTGTGTGTGTGTGTGTGTGTGTGTGTGTGTGTGTGTGTGTGTGTGTGTGTGTGTGTGTGTGTGTGTGTGTGTGTGTGTATATCAATGGTCTGGCATCCAACTCTGTTGAGGGGCAGACAATAGTCAAAGCCTCTGTACAGTCACGGCTGCAGAAAAAAAAAAATCATTTTTGCAGACTTTCTAAAAATCAGATATTCGAAGTAGAAACCCAACAGTAGTAGCACAGGATGATAAGCCTACACAAATCCACGATGTTAATGTCGGTGAGTATCTTTCTATACAAGTGAAAGCACCTGAAACCAAATAATATCGATTCAGATATGTGGGATGAAAACTGGTCAGAAGATGACATTTAAACCAACAGCATTTATTCATTATAGCAATGAACTGAACTAGAAAATTGTGACAACGTATCATGCCGCAATGTTAGTTTTGGAAGTGAATAAAAACGTGATATGTAAAAGTTGTAATTTTTTAATTCTGAATTTGTGACTGTGAAGTTTAACCCTTTCCGTAAGGCCTGTTGCATTTCGTATCCCCTCAACTGGTGAAGGACGTTCATGCAAGAAACGTACGGTTACTCTGAGCATTCGTCACAAAACCTCTTGTGATTTTGTTAAAGTTTACAAGTATTTTCTACATAAAGAATGATGTTATTATAATTACATCTGTCTATTAAAAATGTTATTTATCTATAGTGGTTATCGTCACTCAAGTTGTTAAAAATAGTTTGAGTGCAAGGTGATTATGATTTTAAGTATAAAAATACTTTTCTTCATCTTATGGTTTTGCATAACCCCTAGAGCCTCCTAAATGAATATCAAACGTTTTTTTAGGGTAAATCTTTTTGTATTATATTTTCCATTTTCTCTACCACATCACTAACTAGCTATTATCATCATCAATGTGCAATAAAATGATTAAAATTAGGAAATAGAATAAAACGTACATGCCTTTTAATGTTTTGTAGAACATCTTTAAAGATACCATTTTGGTTATATTGGTCTTTTCCTTGTCAAATATAATTATTTTTTTTTTTTATTTTCCTTTCTTGTCTTTTACCACCTAATCTTCATCTTGACACAAATTAAAGGTATCCTTCAGGAATATTAGTGTCTTTTTAGCCGACATGCACAACCCTCGGCAAAACTTAATGCACTGCATCGTAATATCGTAAGCCTTGAGAAATGATGCGAAGTTTAAACCATTTAATTACGCATTTTGAAACATAACTCAAATATAATAATAAGACCTAAATACAATTGAAACTGTATCTCTAACTATACCATAATGAGGTAAGAAACAGTTGTAACTGCTATAGTCAATCAAGCAGCCAACAATACTACAGTCAATTACATGTGCCCCATGACATCTGCCTGCCAATTTCAAAATAACCAATGTTAGATTGTAGTGTAAAATGAGATCTTTTTAATGACTATATACAGCGTATGTAACCTCTACATGTAGGCTATAAAGCTCAAACAAATCTGTTAGAGGTGGGTGTGGTACCTGTCAATGGTTAACAAAATTTATTACTTGTTTCAACTGCATTCTTTCAGAGAAGTTTGAAATGTACGAGTCAAAAGGTTATGTAAACATCTTATAGTTTGGATGTACATCTACACAACTACCATTGTATCACTGAAGACACTGAGTGCCAAAGTAGAGAATTTTCAAAGCTTGTTGGTCAAGTGCTGAAGTCAAGTTTTTTTTGAAGGTTTCTTTTGAAATAAAGGGCTTAAGACTTGCATAACATAAAACTTTGAATCACAACATACACTATAACATGAATTTAGTTCACATAAATTGATAGTAACCATGTTTAATTAAATTTTGAATGTAACACGGTGACTTGTGTAGAAGTGTTTAAAGAGGTACCCATTGCAAAAGGGTTAAGCAGATAAAAGTTTAAAATTTTTGACAGTGCAACTGTCATTGTTTTATGGTAAGAAATACAGCAAAAGCAAAGTCTTGAGAAATTCTGACAAATTTCTCACAATTGTTAACTCAATAACTTTCAAAATTTAGATTAAATTATGATCATATTTGTTACTTTTTTAGTTTGATTAATATTCTCTAATAACAGATATTTCAAAATAGAATAAAAGATGCAAAAAAAGGCTTTCTTAACCATTTAAAACGGCTGAAAACCATTTTTACTGCCTTGGATTTGCAAAAGGGACTATGTAGCTCCCTCAACCTCCTGTCATTTTGGTCTCTTCACTTAGGCCTCTCTGTTGAAACTGGGGAAGACCTTGAAGAAAACCTCCAACTTATACCAACTTGTACAAATATCTTTGTCATCCTTTGAGATGAGCTTGTCTTACCACAAAGATCTAACACAGACACAAGGCCAAACTGGTACAAGGTTTTATGAGATAGCCATTGCCATGTATACAACTTTTACTTAAGTAAAAAAATTAACACATGTTTATGATCTTTTGACATTCGGTTTACAAAAAATGCTGTAAAACATCAAAATGAAAATTTAAAAAAAAAATCACCAAATTACACTTTACTAAAGATATATTCTAAATTAGTTGTGAATGGGTAAAATTAACACTTATTTCAACTGCAATACATCTTTTTTTTTATCAGCAGGATGAATTCAGGATCACATGTTCTGGATAAGAATGAAACACATACAAACAGCACGAGAAATTAAAACACAAGTATATACATATACAAGCCTAAGTTAATTAAAAATCCCAAGATACAGTTAAACAAAGATTATCATATACAAATGTGTACTAGTCTCTCTTTTCACTTATCAATTTTTTCTTGTAAAAGTTTGTTATAAAGTCATTTCAATTATTTCTCAATGGGATTTACATTAATAACCAGGTTAACCCTAAGGTTAGGAGATGCACCCAAAGGGCCTGAAGCATAACCACCAAAGTAACCATAGGGTTAACTTCAAGTTCAAGCATTCAAGAAGAAATATATATTTCATCTTTGTTTCTAAACATACAGATATAAAATGTATGCTACAGTTTGCTTTACAAATTTATAATTCAGACTTCAATCAGAAATTCAACTGCTTTGTTAGAGTTTACTAAAACGGATCTTTCGTATCAATCAGTAAAAGTCAAGATTCGCTCGTGTAAAAAATATTTAAAAAAATACCTTTTTATCAAGATGTAGCTTAGATACATTGTTTCCAGCTAGAACCTTTAACAGTGGCTTTAAGTCTGAAGCATAGCGACACAGTGGTCCCATTGACAAATACGGACATATTGACTCATGGGCTGGAGGATACTTTCCAGCATTGGATAAGATGCCTATTTCAAAATGATAAAGTAAACAAAACTGAGGTGTATTTTAATGAAATCAGTACAGTTCTTTGTTCATCTTCTTAGTAAACTTATTGTTGACCATCGTTTGTTTTCTGTTTCCTGCTAATTTTGTTTATGAAAGTATACATTCCAAAAGAAATCCAGTTTAAAGTACCATGTTTTTATAAACAAAATAAATGTTTTATAGATGAAAGGATGGAACTAGTGTGTTTCAGAATTAATATAATAAATCTGTTTGTTTTAAAACACAAAACAAAACAACGGGCTACTTGCACCTTGCTCAACTGAACACAATAAAGTTGCCATATGTTGAGTCTGGTTTTATTATACGTTGCATAAGAAGTTTGAGGTAGATTATTGCCTCATAAATGAGCATAACTTACTATGCTCCATAAAGAATTACTTTACATTTGAACATGTACCATAAATCAGATAATATATATATATTCATTTATATAACAAGGCTGAAACAACATATCTGACAAAGGTTAATACAAACAAGTCTTAAGAATTCTATGATACGTGCATAACAAGCTATATGTTACGAATACTTAACACTCTAACATTACTTATATCACACTATGAAATAACATAAGTGCTATATCTATTTACTTAGAATGTGTTGTTATAATGAACAGTTATGTTACTTGTTTTGGAGTTACATAAAACTACATTAAATAGAAAGATGTTTCTACTGACACGTTTCTACGAACATTACTTATGTCACACTATGAAATAACATAAGTGCTATATCTATTTACTTAGAATGTGTTGTTATAATGAGCAGTTATGTTACTTGTTTTGGAGTTACATAAAACTACATTAAACAGAAAGTAAGATGTTTCTACTGAAGTCCACAACAATTAAAGATACAAACCCGAGGTTGGTTTAAGGCCGAAAACACAGTTAAAAAAAGCTGGAATACGGATACTTCCCCCAATGTCAGATCCAATACTAATAACTGATCCAGCAGCACCTAGCAGACACCCCTCTCCTCCTAGCCAGTTAAAGGAAGACAAAACAGAAATATCTGTGACTGAAAATGTTAACGTTATATAGTGATAACAATTAAGTATTTATCAACCTATAAACTGTCTTAAGTACGAAACTGAGATACTTTGCATGTTTAACTCAAGTCAAATCACTTGCTGAAAATACACTTGATATATCTCGATATACAGAAACAAGACGGTACTTTTAATTTCTATAATATGCCGGTCCAAGAATAACTTTTAACACAGTTAAGGCCACATGTTGAATGATAGATTTCACTAAGTAAATACACCTGTCAGTGTTTGAAATCATTCATTTTATAAGAAACCCATCATAAGACATAATGCATGGTATATGCATGAATGACTTCAAACTTTAAAAACTGTTTTAAAACACCCTTACTTGAAGTTTCAGCAATTATAAATAATGGCTCAAAAATAAATATCTGGAAAAGCTATGTTAGCAAAAAATATCTAAAAATTTCATTTACATGTATAAACAAAGTAAAAAAGTTTGAGAGAAATAAAAAGAACATTTCACCATATTAATCTGACATTATCAAAAGAAATACATTGAACAGAATATCAAAAATATCTCTAGTTAAAACTATCGTGGTAAAGTACGAGTATAGAACATTTCACTAGTTAACCTGGATTAATTAGATCAAATATCTCCAGTTAAAACTATCATGGTAAAGTGTGAGTATAGAACATTTCACTAGTTAACCTGGAATTATTAGATCAAATGTCTCCAGTTAAAACTATTACAGCAGAACACGTGTTAATATTACACATGATTACGTAACATTAAGACTATCATGAAAAGAACACATTCAACCTGATAATGTTTGGTTTTTGAATAATAAAAACAAAACATGCATATAATTTTTGCCACTTACTATTTTCTTTAGAAAGAATCCCAACTTTTGAAGAATGAATGGAACGTTTACGACTAAGATTGTATTCAAAACCTGGGATTTTAAATGTTCGTTAGTCCCGTTGAAAAATTAGATTCTTCTATTTAAAAGCTTTCACAGTCTTCAAAGTTAAATTTTGTTACATCGGTCACAAAGTGTCTTTATTAAGAAACATTTTTTGATTTTTCATACAGGATATATTTTCTTAAGATGAACAAAATCTTATCGGCCACATTATAAGGAAAATTAACTAAATTAAAAGTAGTTCAAAATTTTATTTTAAGTTTACCAATTTTGCATTCTTACCTTTATGAAAACGGAATTATAGAACTCCCGATTTGTGATTAATATTGTGAAAACAGTTCTGGTTAACATATATTTGTGTATCCATCTTTACCAAAACTACATATCTGAAGTTTATCAGGAAAAAAATTGGAGAAAGTTTAGATTACAATTAATTTTATTTCAAGAGTTCAATGAACCATTTCACAAACTGTATTCCTAATTTAGTGAAAAACATGAATTTCGACAATATAATAAAATTTTTTTATATTTTATTTAAGAAAGGACCAAAAACCATACATCAACATTGGATTCATTGTGAAAAATCCTTACCAAAGTGAGTCTATGTGGTTCTTGAGAATAGAAACAAGCAAGCATAACAAGTACATTCTATGATAATCAACGATCTAGTAAAATGGAGAAAGTTCCAGATGGAAAAGAAATTGATTAAAACATGATCCACAGAATGTCCCGTACTTAGGCCTTCAGATTGGTAATCTTTCAAACTGGTAATACGAACAGGAGACAGTACAATGAAAGCATTAATAATTTTCTAATAACAGATAGAACTGCAAAAAGTTTGGGATTCAGAAATCATTGATAAGTACCTATATAACAGTTGTATTAACACCAAAGAGTACCTATAACAGTTGTATTAACAGGAATTTGAGCGAAGAATTTTTCTCATAAAAACTAACCATACAAAGTGGTCAAAAATGTTGAAAGCTTTTAACGAAACAAAGCTTTCTAAAAAAGAAGCAAAATTAACAATGGACGAAACAAAACAAAAAAAGATTATAGGTGAGAGTTTTAAATTTTGGAACAATAAATTTTAAAGGAACATCAGGTGTTAGCTACACAAGTGCACTGCCCACCATGGAAACATCAGGTTAGTGAATGTTTGAGTCCATAAATGTATGGGGGGGGTACGAGAATTATGAGGTTAAAGAAAAGGATAAAATTTACTAGAAAAATGGGTTAACTTATTGAACTGTAGCATAAAAAGTTTTTAATTTATCTTTGTTTATCAAGGAAGTTCAATTTGTTTTGAAATTAAAAAAAAGTAATTTAACACTTGCCAAAAGAGCTAACCTGGCATCTTGATGTGGATCCAAATAAAAAAATAAGTCAATCGAGAAAGGTTTGCATTGTTTTGATTAGACAAAGGGATGACGTTTGGAGTAGACCCATAACCCGAATATATATATATATATAAAATCATTAGTTTCAATATTTTATGAAACTAACGGCACAGTAAAGACCAAAGATGCAGTATTAAAGCAGATACGTGATCCATTAGCGATTCTGAAATTAAAAAAGTCATTCCTGCAATGAAGGATGCTATAATACCTGGTATCGTACTACCACAGTATAATACATAGAGATTTCATCATGTCATATTTTCATTAATACTTTGTTTGTTTTCATTTTTGAAGTTGTGCCCAGCTTCATACATCAAGATCTCTCAAAATAACCCTAAATCACCAGTTTCTGGAATGACATTCCCTGTTGACCATCCTAGGCTTAGTACTAAAAGATGCCGGACTGCCTCGTGTGACAGGTGTTAAAAGCGATTTATATTTTCTTGCAGTGGTCGAACATACCATAACAGCAACAATCAAGCTAACTAAAAGTCATATTAAAGATTTACAATTTTTTTTTTGCCTTGTTTTTTTTTCATCCAAGGTAATCAAGATTGAGACAACTAAAAACTCTTATAAAAGATTTCAAGGAAATTCACAATGGATCACTCAGGAGACGAAAAAAGGACTTTCAATAACTGACGATTATTAGGAAAACAAACCACAAGAAGATGTCAACAGAACTAGTAATTCGAGGTATTATTAGACCTGAAAAGTCCTTAAATGCATATTTTTGTAGCTAACTTCTAATTCATCTTTTAGTTCTAAACTCAAAAGCAATATTTGAGAGTGGAGGAAAATTACAACTTTTTACACAAGTTAAGTTTCATCATAAGTAAATTAACGGAGAATATGAGCAACTTGTTTGGTCTAAAAAAATTAGCTACTTAACATTAACCCTATCTCTATGGGTCTTGCTATTGTCACGGGTCAAAGGCCATGTCATCGCATTTGTAGACTTGCATTCAAACTTTTATTGAACTACTATTTTAGTTTATCAATAAGTTTGGTATCAAATTGTAGATAATTTAAATTCTAGTATGATCCATTAGTTAATTTCTTAATTTAAAATTGAATCTTAAAAAAGAAATCCTAAATATCAATTTTTGGTTCCAACTAGATGTTCGTGATGTCCAAATACAAAGTCTATAGTTTCTTACAAAATTAGGAACTCAAATTACCGATAATGACAAGCTAGAATATCAAATATGAACCTCCTATATTTTCTATTTGCTGAGATATCGCTACATGTACTGAACAAACACAGTGGCTCTGCCCACCTTTTTTCATTTTTTGAAAAGACTTGCTTACGTACACTTACTTCTGTCTACAGCATGTGAATAACCAATCGAAAGCTCAGAATGTCCCCCTAGTGACTTTCTCAGCATAATTGAGGTATTCAGTGCCAAACTCATTCTTTTAAAGCTTAGATTCAAAAAAGGTAAGGTGAAACTTTAGTGAGGTCAAAATTTCAAGGTTTTTTTAGGCCCAAATACAGCTTAGTTACTAAGTTTGATGAATTACAGTGGAATTCTATGGTATTTATATAGTAATTTATGATTTTTTAGTTATTTCAAAATGTACGAAACTTTAAAAGAATAATTCGTTTCACGTCCTCCATGTGTGAATTTTGATAAGGCTTAGCAACCTACGGCAAGCAGCAAATAAGTTCAAAGTTCGTAACTAGAAGAGCTAATTACTTTCAATAATTCTTTATTTACTGTTCTATGTTTTAAGAAAAATAACTGAAATTGAATAACTTATTTTAATTAGTAATAATGTATATACATATATAACGTATTATAACTGAAATGTGACTGTATTTTACAAAATACTAGTCCATTAAAACACAGCCAAGACTGGTCACTTTGTAAAGACTAGCTTTATATTCTTGGATACTGTAACATCAGTGCACGTGCGCCATGTCATTGCAACTTCGATAATGTTGGCCAGGCACAGGTGAAAGGTCAATACAATAAAAATAATAAATAAATAAATAAATATATATAATGTTATGAAATGTAGGTCAAATCAAACCAACCCGTACAGATATACAGTAGTGAAAATAAAAGGTAAAAAATAGTTTTTTTTTCTAAAAAAAATTTGATAATTATCTGGAGGTTAAAGATTTTGCATGTGAAAGTGTTTTAATGCACAAAAGTATTTTTAACCTTAAAAGCTAAATTACTTTGCACGTTGGATAGTCAAGATTCGGATAGAAAACATTTTATGAGAAAATTTTTAATTAAAAAAAAATCTTATTACTTGATTTTAAAAATCCTGATATTTTGTGTACAAAAAAGTTTTGTAATGTTTACCAATAACCTGCAAAATTTTGTAAAGACATGCATACATTATCAAAAATCATATTATAAGTACTCTCATGGATACATTCGTGGTTACGTAATGGAAGGGTTAATAGGAGCTTGTACAGACATTGTTCGTGGCTAATAACATACTCGTTAATTCAAGCAATTCCTTACGTTGATCTCGTACACAATTAGATAGGCATGGCATTTTTTATTCTCAAAATTGGTATAACTATTGGTAATTTCCTGTCATGTTTATAGAGGAGTTTTTTTTTAAAGAAAAGTTTTAAACTGACATTTCTTCACAGTTTAGCAGCATTTATTCAGTTATAGAAACTATCTCTGTTTAAGAGTCGAATCCAAAGTGAAGTCAGCTGCAGTTTGTTGATTCTCAATACTTGTCTGTATTATTCTCAGATGTGTTCACTTGTTTAGAGTCGAATCCAAAGTGAAGTCAGCTGCAGTTTGTTGATTCTCAATACTTGTCTGTATTATTCTCAGATGTGTTCACTCATTTAGAGTCGAATCCAAAGTGAAGTCAGCTGCAGTTTGTTGATTCTCAATACTTGTCTGTATTA
>NW_013670384.1:78768-82476 GCF_000517525.1 Limulus polyphemus
CTAAAAAAAAAAAAAAAAAAAGGAATTAGTGAATTATAACCATAGTGTACTTAAGCCTATCTTAACACAACAACTGACAAGTACACTGACAGTGCACTAGTCAGAATGATAATTATTTGTTCGAGTCTTACATCCTCGTAGCTCAATAAGGTACCAGTATCAGAGAACGAGCGAGATCATAGGTACAAGCCCGGGTTTTGGGCAGAATTTTCAACATACTGATTTGTTATAATATTTATCTCTAACTCAAAACTTCTATTGAACTAGCTAATATATGAAAACTGTTTCAGTAATTCAAGCCATTCATATCACCTTATTTAATTTCTGTAGTGTAAACTGCTGTATAGAAGACATATTAATACTAGAAATAAATGACCTTATAACACCAAAATGTTTTTATTTAATTAGATACTCAACAGCTTTTATTGTTTATTCCAACTATCCAAGTAATCAAAATATTGCTATTATGCTTGTTTGTCGTTATGCACAAAGCTACATAGTGTGCTCAGTTTGTTCGGCTTTGACGATTCAGATAAAGCCTCACGATCCAAAGGTCTTGGGCTTGATTTACTTGTTCACCCTGACTTTGCTACAATAAAGCTAGAAGGCCATCTGCCACTTGCTAATGTTGATGAGATGGAAGGCAACTGGTAGGCACAGCACCTGCCACCAACTGTTCCTTTGCTTGCTTGTATGTATCATGATTTGAATAACATTGTACTAAATGATTAAGTGACTACATTTAATTAATGGGGGCATTGATTAATCAATTAGCAAAATACCACTAATCATTCAGCTCTAGTTAAGACTAATCACTTCACAACAAATAAAATGCATATTAATGATAAATGATAAATAAAACCATTTCCTGATATTACTTTTAAAAGAGAGAGAGAGCAACAAAGATATCAAACTAATCATAAAATGTTACAAATGTTTTTTTTACCACTGCTTCCTCCTACTGTCCGTGATGTATCATAAGGGTTCCTGGTACGTCCGTACAGATTATTGTTTGATTCCCACCACATGCACAACTCACTCACATTGCTAACAGCAATTGGAATGGCTCCAGCTTTCCGTAATAATGCAACAACTTCTGCATCCTCCTCGGCCTTGACCCCTTTTCTAGACACCAAACCAGCACTCAATACTAACCCTAAGATACAAAGGGAAACAAAATGGGGATTTACAAATAATATTAGGTACCTAGAGCATTCATATATTAAAGGGGAAAATACCCTGCAAGATGAAAAATAGTTTATAATAATATAAACCCATTTTTCCCCTTCCATAGAAATCTACCTTCTTTTTCATCTGATGAGTCTCTAATACAGAAATGTAAACACGTTTTACTCCAGTCCCAACAGTAAACCTTCACTTTGTAATTCAATCACAACCACTACGTTTCAGAAAGAGTTTCTGTCGGTAGACAAGTCATCCTTAAATTTGTAGTTAACTAAATGTCCGACTTTCCGAAACTGTTGAGGAATTTTAAAAGAAGACTCTTTTAAAAGACCATCAAAGTGTTTCTTCAAAATAAAACAATCTTGTTGTGAATTTACACGTGTGTTTTTGAAAGAGTGAACTGTAAAGATATGAAAATGTTAATATCACCATCCAGACTGTTCCCAGTTTATTAAACAAGTATAATAAATAAATTAATGTTGGAAATATGCAAAAAATGTAAAAGCTAAACAGCAAGACACGTGGTTTATTGAAACAAAGAGAAAAATAATTTATTCCAGGGATCATGGGAACAACGTGCAAGGAGAGACAGTAAAGATGTAACAGACATGTTTAATGGCAAACAGTTAGTGACTAGCTTATGAGCTCTCGTTAAATTTATTTATTTGTACAGAATATATAAAAAGGGTAAAAGTCCTGCTTTAACTTCGTTATAACCCAAGTTCTAGCCTGATAAATGTATTGTATATAACAGAGCGAACATAACTCCGTGCAGGCTACAAAGATTTTGCCATTAGGGAGAAATACAGAACATGATTTGTTAGCCCACATAAAACAAAACTGTATTTTTCCCAATGCTTCACCCTAACACATAGCACACTTTCCAAAGTTTCTGATTTTTCTGCAACTCAAACATCAAGGCCTGATTTAATGAATGCTTGCATAGTATTACTATACACAGACTTTTGGACTGCTTTATACACTAAACACGATTATTTGGTAATTGAAGTTTTTAAAACAAATTACAACAGGTAACACTTGCATAATCTTAACTTGATAAACAATACTTATCTTTATCAAATTATCTTTGTACAACTTATTACTTCATTGAAATGTCATTACTGGGGCTGTGAACCAGTAAATAAATTACACAGCTTAGCTAATGTACTGACCCAATGTGCTTTATAGCAATTAGCCAAACTGACCCTTGATGCTTAGAAACAGTTTACACTCAGATATACTGTGGAAATAAGTATAGTACGATCAGTATAAATTACGATAATTCCTTGACAATGGTTCATTTAGTAGGCAAACGTAGTATTACGGACAATAGGGACCTTGACAATGGTTCATTTAGTAGGCAAACGTAGCATTACGGACAATAGGGACCTTGACAATGGTTCATTTAGTAGGCAAACATAGCATTACGAACAATAGGGACCTTGACAATGGTTCATTTAGTAGGCAAACATAGCATTACGGACAATAGGGACCTTGACAATGGTTCATTTAGTAGGCAAACATAGCATTACAGACAATAGGGAAACATCTGGGCCCTCAAAGTTGTCTTTATACATTCACCCAAGAAAAATATCAAATATAAATCCACCCTTTTATTCTTCTGGAAATCAATGATCCCTGCTCCCCCACCTCTTAAATTCATACAAGGTTAACAGCTTTAACTACTTCACCTGTTAGAAAATTGAAACCATCTTAACTAGCACCTTTATCTTACTTACCTCCTGTATAATGTTGTAAACTTCAACATAATAACCTCTTACCTATATTTTCTCAAGAGTAAATACAATAACAGATCTTAATCCATTGGTTCCGCTTTCCTATACTAAGCACCCCTTACTTATAATCATTTTTCTTTACCCCCTCCCCTCCAGTTAGAGAATACAAGCCAATAATTTACCCATTTTCTCACCCCTATAATTGACTATCTTAACATTTTAGATGTCTTGGTGACTAGTTTACTTAAAGCTTGTTCTGAAATATCTTGTGCCCCCCAACCCTACATTGGGAGTATGCCACACAGGTTGGGAACCAAAGTCTTAACTTATCCCTGTAAGATAACCCTTCCATCTCCACAAAGTATTTCCAGTGAGGCCTAACTAGTTATTTGTAAAAAGGAAAATGCACTTTTTTCTTTAGTCATGCTGTAATATGACTGAAGAAGGGTCTTGACATCATAAAAGTCCTCAAACCACTGAGGCAATGATTCCTTTCTAGTACTTAATATGTATTTATAAACATAATGATTAAAAAAAAGAGCTTATTATTTCATAATACAAACCATAACTTGGTCTTGCTTGAAACATTGTAGGTTTGTTTGTTTTTTTATCTAAGAAAGTATATTAACTAATAGGGAAGGATAAATTGAATGATTCTGGGAGGATGTAGACTAACAGGGAAGGACTATGCTGGGAGAGGGATGTTGACTTGTTACTAAAGGAAAGGACTACTAGGATGATTGTTGGGGATGTTGACTAAAGGAAAGGACTTACTAGGATGATTGTT
>NW_013670385.1:0-1773 GCF_000517525.1 Limulus polyphemus
TAAGACTGCATTTAGTTATGGCCTAGGTCTCTGGCAATACCGTGTGATGCCATTCGGGCTTAGCAATGCTCCAGCTGCAATGCTCAATGATATTGAAACTTTGTGGGAAAGAGTACTGGAAGGCCTACAATGGAGGATAGCCCTAGTATATCTGGATGATGTCAATATGTTTGCAACAACGTTTGATGAGGGAATGTCCCGGCTATAGGAAGTATTCAAGCATTTGAAAGTAGCAAACTTCAAACTCCATCCCAAGAAATGCCACTTGTTCAAGAAAGAGGTGCTTACTTGGGTGAAAGCAGTGCATGATTGGCCAACACCAGACAATGTGAGAGAGTTAAGAAGCTTCTTAGGACTCTGTACCTTTTACCAGAAGTTTGTGAAGGATTTTGCACTGCTCCACTACATGATTTAACAAACAAAGTCCAGAAGTTCAAGACATTGATATAAAAATTGGCCTCAGCTCCACCTTTAAAGCTTCCAGATCCCTCACTGCCATACATACTGGATTGTGATGCTAGTAATGTCGGAATTGGAGGAGTGTTGTCTCAGAAAGTGGGCGAAAACAAACATGTGGTGGCCTACTTCAGTAGGGTGTTGAGTAGACCAGAGAGGAACTACTGTGTAACACGGAGGGAACTCCTTGCTATAGTAAAGAGTCTAACATATTTCCATCCTTATCTCTGTGGTGCTTGGTTCACCATCAGGACAGACCATGCTGCATTATGCTGGTTAAGATCATTGAAGAACCCAGAGGGACAACTGGCATGCTGGATCGGAAAGATAAACCCATATAATTAGGATATTGAATAAAGAGAAGGAAAATCTTATGAAAATGGCGACGGACTGAGTCGAAGACCCTGCAAAAATGACTGCAGACATTGCTGCAAAAAAGAGGTTGAGCTAACCAGGTGTCATCAAGCTGAAGTCAAAGTGACTGAAGGAGTTGATGATGGTGAAATGGAACTAGGTATAGATATCAAAGCAGAGCAGGAGAAAGACCAAGATTTGAAGCCAAAAATTGATTTTATAAAAGCAAGTGTTTTGTGCCCTGCTTGGGAGAAGGTGTCTAGCAAAGAACTATTGGGCACAATGGGATCAGTTGAAGCTTGAAGATGGTATTCTTCTCCAGAGATGGGAAATTGTAGATGGGAAAGTGACGATTTGGCAAACAGTTATACCGAGAAAGTTGCTGGAAGTTGTGCTGTGTCAATCCCATGATAGTTTAACAGGAGGACATCTCGGAGTTAAGAAGACATTGAGTCACCTACGACAAAGATTTTATTGGATAGGTATGAGGCAAGATGTGGAGAATGTTGCAGGACCTGCAGTACATGTTGTGCTAAAAGTGGACCCAAACATAAGGGACGTGCTCCAATGAAGTTATGGAAAGAGTAGCTGTTGACATTGCTGGTTCTTTGCCCTATAACTCGTGCTGAAACAGGTACATTTGTGTGGTGATGGATTATTTCACCAAGTGGCCTGAGGCATATGCAATACCAAATCAGGAAGCTACAACTGTAGCTTCGGCCACTAGTGATTGTTTCTTCAGGTTTGGTATGCCATACGAACTGCATTCAGACCAAGGTCTTAACTTTGAATCAGCAGTGTTGCATGAATGCTGCAAGTTGTTTGGTATACGAAAGACTAGGACAACGCCACTTTACCCACAGTCTAATGGGATGATAGAAAAGTACAATTGGACACTTGGACAGGAATTGGCAAAGTTTTGTAATAGCCGCCAAGATGACTGGATGTCTTACTTCCTCACTG
>NW_013670385.1:2701-10029 GCF_000517525.1 Limulus polyphemus
ACCTTTTCGTTGTGAAGTACATTAACTACCTAAAGTTAAATGGAAATAAATGACAAAAAACAAAGTGATCTAGTTGGTTGGATGAAAACGATGATCCAGAGAGAGAGGTTTTAGCGGTATTAAAGAATTAAAAAGAATAACTCAGTTACCTCAGAAAGAAATAACAGAATATTTACATCAACAAGATGAATATACAAAACACAAACTAATCAGGCGTAAATTAAAAAAAAAGAGTTTTCGCAGCACATACTGACGAATAATTTAGTTGATATGAGACAGATTTAGTTGATATGAGACAATTTAAATATTAATACAAAATATACTTTAGTAAATATTGTTGGGCTGTTCCAATCAAATAAAAAATGGAAGAAGAAGAAATAACAAAGGCATTTAAACCCACAAAAAAATTCAAACTAATAAAGGAACATAATTCATTAATATAAAATTCAGAAATTGTTTAGTAATCAGAGAGTTCACTGGTGTACAACTGAAAGTAACGTTAAAGCACAGATATTTATTAGAACTTTGAAATATAAAATGTGGAAATAATTTACTGCTTATAGTACAAGGAAATTGAGCGATGTTTTGGATAAATTAATAAACACTTATAATAATTTATATTTTATATCAATTAGGAAGACTCCAGTTGAAGCAAGTAAAAAATGAAATGAATGTAAAATATTTAATAATCTACTTAAAGTTAAAATTATTCTTACTGCTAGATATAAGGTTGGTGATAAGGTGAAAAAATGTATGGGATTGTTAAAAAAATTACCAGATTTTACGAGATAAATGTTTTACCTGAAGTTTCGAAAACAGGCCCTATTACTTATAAAACAGATATCTAAATGATTAAAAACTTGAAGGAAGTTTCTGCTAACCAAAATTAGTTAAATATTATAGGAAATATGAAGTTTATAATACCGAAAAAAATAATTAGAAGGAAAATTGATATAGTATCTGTAAAATGGTAATGATATCGTGATAACTTTCATTCTTGTGTTGAAGTTTCAGATATGCTCTATTTTAGGGATCCTTGTTTATGTGCACCTTTAATATCAATATTGTAATATTTTTCTGATTAATGTATCCCAGTAAAACGTTTTTTATCCATAAAAAACATTCTATAGGTTTTAACTTTTCCCAGTATTCAATAAATGTTTCCATATTTTTCGTTTTTAGTTAATTAATTTTCTTTTATATCATTTTCAATTTATAACTAGTCACAGACCTTATTAGCATAATATAAATAATTCATATGTTTAACTTTGTAAAACATAAAGAAATAATGAAACATGTTTGTTATTGATGACATATTTATTAAGTTAAGAAAGAAGTTCATTCTATATTTTACTTTAGAAGAAAGTTTTTACTTAGACTGATAACCTGTATAATCGAAAACTGATATGGTTGCACATGTACCACAGAACTCCTGTGTCATCTCATATGTTTCGTATTCTTTAATTTCACAAGACGCATCATAACTTTTAATTGTTTGAAAAAATGGTTCACACTCGTCAAAATATTGTTTTTAATATCCATTTATTTATAAACTTTTTATTAATAAATAGAGGTAAGTATAAGTGTATTTTTTGAAAAGTTGAAAAACAAATTTAATAAAAATAATGAAACCAAAGATGGTCTTAGATCTTGATTTGAACATGTGTTAGTGATTATTATAATAAAATGAAAGATATGAAAAAGTTCAATATGAATGGGGTAATCAAATTGTTAAAACGCATTTTGAAAAACACGAAATAAGCTCCCTTCATCAAAAGATATTAAATAAAATTAAAAAGAGCTCTACGTACAAAGAAGATGAACTTGATGAATTTCATAAAAATTTAAATAATGGTAATAGATACAAATTTTTAGGTAAAAATGTGCTAGTAATCATTATAATAAAATCAAAACCATATAGGAAAAAATTAAATGTTAGTGTGGGTTTAAAGTTGTTAAATATTATCTTGAAGAACCCAAAAAGCGTTCTTCTCGTACAGAACAATAAAGAAAAAAATTCTGTCAATATTAATACATTTTGTTTTCTAATAAATTCATACCTACATTTTATAGTTAATGTTAATAATTGTATGAATGCTCAAGAACTTTTGTTTAATATAGAGAGTGCTGCTCTTCTTAAAGTTGAAGAGTTAAGATGTAAAAAGAATTTAAAAGTTAACGTTAAATTGCAGGCGAGAATAAACAGAATACTTTTCATTCAAAACTTAAAATAAAGTAACCTAAATTCTAAATTTAAATAAATATTATAGGTGTGCTGTAAGAGAAATGACTGACTCTGAAGCAAAAGGTTCTGGATGGGTCTCAGAAAGCATAGTCGGTTTGGAACTTCGAATCAATAAATATAATTCATTAAAAGGTTTATCATAAATAAAACTAAACATTAAAGATATGAAAAGGTTCAATATGAAAGTGGTAATCAAATTTTTAAAACACATTTGGAAAAACACGAGAGTAGGAATGGGCCAGATGTACAATATATGCAATACAAATTAAAATCTCAAACACACTGCAAACATCATGCAAACGAAACTTTATAAGCACTTTACACACACTGTTGAGAAGCAAACAAACCAACTGCTGAGTAAAAAGCCACTTAAGTACTTGAGAAAGTGTTGACATAACCATTAAATTTATACGTTATATATTTAAATCTAAAAAAAAAAAAGAAAAAGAGTAGCAGTGTAAGGAATATTAATACATAATACAATTAAAGTAGTGGGGGCAAGCATATTGTGTAGATATATCATATTGAGGTTAGAGGCTGAAATAAACGAGATATATATATACAAACAAGGAAATTTAGTGGCTGTTAAAAAGATTTAACTAAGAATAAAGTGGTGTTGCTTAGTTGAGCGTGGCGTTATTGAATAAGTTTTAGAATAAGAAACACATATTTTCATAGATACTGACTTTTAAGCGTGAAGTTCTCTTGCCAAATGAGCAATTTATTTTACGTTAAAGACGAAACCTCGACGTTCGTGAATTGTTTATTCCTACACATGTGTTATTTGCTGGGTTGTCTGTGTTGGCAAAACAAGCACTCCAAGCGACAACTTGTGAGCCAAGTGATAGACTGGGCTTCATGATGATGACGAAACCTCGTTGAAACGTTGTACATTTGCTATTATGTTAAACTTATATTAAAGTTTTCTTCATTGCCCATTCAAGCCGTCTCCAACCATTACTAGCTGATCTTTGTATGTTAAGAAATAAAAGCTCGTCACGTGGGAAGGGTAGATAGAGAAAAAGATATATAAAGGAGAGAAAGGTCGTTGACCAACATGTGACTAATGAAAAAAGGTCACTTCCGAGTTGGCCAAGTCTATTTCATATAAAAGTCAATTATAATACATTGTCGCTATCTATGTATTTATATTACACTTAATATTGAAAATAAGCGGTTCAAACTCTATATACATAATCATGTATTTTCTACATAAATTTAATGTTCATCATACTTTAACTAGAGTTTTGTATGTCACTGAATTTGAAAATCAGTAAACATAGTTCTTTCACTTTACATAGTGATACAAAACACTAAATATATATTCTAAATACTTAACGGGACATTTCAGTTAGCATACAATTATTGTATAATATCTACTCAATACTGTGCCAGGCAAACGGTCAGACGTCCAAATTGTGTCAGTCGACTTAGAATAATTTTCAAAATGAAAGATCCATTCAATTCTACCTTTAATATCTATTTAAATATGTGAAATATATGAAATTTCGATATACACTAATGTCTAATTGTTATTTTAAATATTTCATGTTATAATGCTTCGAAACTAACACGTAATTTGAAGTAGTGCTGCTATAGTGCTGAAGGTTTCAAATGCTGTATGTTGAGGCCATTGACAGCTACATGACAAAGATCAGTTCTGATTTATCTAGCAGGAGCGATAGGTTTATTTTATGGAATTGTTTTTTAATCAATGACAGGACGAAGGTTTTGTTTGCAAAAACATTCCCATTATGGTTTATTACACCGAACATTCAATATCATAACAATTAGATACAGAACATACTAAATGTCTGAAATATTTTTGGGAACTTACTGTGTTGCCATCCCCTTCTTCAAAAACATTGTGTCGTATATTATTTTACAAACTTCACAATAGTCTGGTAGGTTTTTATTTTCAAGATAATCCTTTATTATTTGTACTTCTACTACATTGGTTGTCATTTGATCAATGTAATCTCTATTGTTATTAAATCGTTTTTTTTTCAGAAGAAGTTAATAATACTTCCTCTATTTTCTTTATGTATCGATTTGGTTATCATGTTATTTTACCAAATTCAGAATGGCAGAATCTGTATTTTTAAAATGAAAGTTAGTTTGATTATGATCGATTCATTTCTACTTAAACTTAAAAACTACATAAACATGTGAATTGTATGAGATTTTCTTATATAATACAACAAAATTTGTTCTTGAGTGGTAACAGAGTTAGTTGTTTCCAGGTGGTGTTGATAAACTCATTCACAAGTTCAAACTCATCAGTCTACAACAAACAGTCTAATTTTTATTTAAATATTAACAAGTTTCCAACCACATATTATATTTGTTCATTGATGTTTCAGATTCAGAAAATGTAATATTTCAAAACTGACATAGATTTGTGAAACAACGTTACAGTAACTTGTATAATCTTTTTCACTTAACAATCAGTGCAAAACATAACTTTATGTACACTATCCTATTTAAAATTAATAGTTTACCAAAACATCAAATAAATTTTTCACCAATGAACAATGCTGAAAAGGAGTCGACACTCATAATCGTATACAAGAACCTGTAGTTATAAATCAAGTGATTATTCTTCGACTATTTCGAAACAAATATTTCCTCTCGTGGATTTTGAAACTGTTATGGTAACATGAATTATATTTCATTTAGACTTTATAGATAGATAATCAAATGTATAAAAATAATCAGTTACAAATCCGTGTTCTGTGATTTTCTTATATGAAACTCATTTCTCATCATAGACGAATATACTATCTTTAGTATATGTAAGCAAAATCTCAGACATATTTAAACATCTGTTAATAAAACTTCAAAATGCACTAAGATACTATTTACGAAAACTTCTTAGTTTATAAATTACTGACCTATACATATCTATCTTAGTCTTTTATGATAAATTACGCCTCATGAATATGTTTCTAACAAATCTCCATTTATACTTGATATATAAAATTCACGTTTCATCCTAACCTGATGTGATATCATTAATATATATATATAAGTCAAATCACATATCTAACAAACATGCTAAAACATTTATTAACAAAACTTCAATATATACTAGTATGCTATTTACGAAAACTTCTTAGTTTATAAAACGCTGACTTACAGCCCAGTGTAACAATATCTGTGGTATATACTTGTTCTAGTATGTTATTGGTCAAATAGAATAAATCACCAAAAATGAAACAGGGGGGTCATTCTCCAAAGTAATCAAAGTTTCTTTATTTTAGAAACTATACAAAACATATCATGCACTTGAAACCCGTAATTAAATTGACTGTTCCCCATCGTGCTGAATATTACCACTCCCCTACAGCTTAAAACTGACGTGCTTCACCATATGCTATCTTCAATATTTGCAAGTAAAGGCTTGTAAAGTATCACACATATTTAAACATATTTTTAAAATATACACACATGTGATCATCATCTCTGCATAAATCATTTTGGTGAGTGCCCTATTTATTTTGTTTATGGAGATTTGTTTTATTTACGCAGAAATGTGATTAAGCATTTAAATATTTCTCAATAGAGCAAAGGAACTTTCTAAGAAGTGACACCAAAGGGTAAAACTCTGTGACCAATGCTATTCCACCATGACTTGCTGATTTGCATATACAAGGTCCTTTTAATACAAGTACTCAACCTCTGTATTCTTGCGAGCAGGGTAATGTTGATACTAGGTAAATGTAAAGGGTCACCTTATATTTAGTATTAAATAAAAGTTAAATTTTACGTTTCTATCCTAATTATTTTGAATAAATCACTGAATTGCTTCCTTCACAACATTGTTTTAGATATTGCCTCTGTGTGAACAAGAAATGTTTAATTTTTGGTACTAAATGAAATTCAACTTATTATTCAAACAAACCAAATAAAATTTAGCATTTTAGGAGAAAAAATTTGGATTTGGGTGTGAAACATATTGGCTGATATACTGAAAGTTTATTTGGAAGTTTAATAACTCCTAACAAAGTCAATTTGGGAAACCTATTAAATATTGAAGAGGAATTTTGAACAATTTTTTTTACTAGAATATTGTTCCCTTTCAGCATTAAAAACCTAGTGTTAACAATATACATGTGCATTTATTCTTTATATAAATATTTTGTTTCAAACCAAAATCCTATTCTGAATAGAAACTAACTTTACGTTTTTTTAAAATAAAAAATTGTAATAATTGATGTTTGTATTTTTTCCATTGTGATAGTAACACACTCCATCGTAGTTAAATTCAGTATTAGTTAAAATAGCTTAAGAAAGTTGTGCCACCTACATATAATTACAAAACATTATCGGGAAAAGTCTACATGATATCGAAAAAAAAGGAAATGAATAGACTATATATGTTGAAGGACTTCGGCATATGTGGCTGTTTAGGGTGGATTTATGACTAAACTATTTCCCTTCAAATAGGTTCTGTTTTTAGTAACTTCTTATATGTACATGAAATTTATTTTGTGCGTATCTATATATCGAATTACAGCATTCTAAGTGCATCCTTTTTATTACTAATGAACTTTCCAATTCTAGATTTAACTATGAAGGACAAAATATTTCTTTGTAATATAAATTAACTTATCAACAGAAATTACTGTAAAATGTATGAAAAATAATACTAAGAAATATAAGACTGGCGTCCTCTTAAACAATTGCCTGATAAAATCTATACAGTTTTCTTGTTCCCACAAGGATGATGTTCTGATAGTGTTAATGTTAATAACATATTTACAAATGTCTAATTGAGGAAATAATTGGGGAACATCTGGGTGCAAGTGATCATTGCTCTATTAGGTTCAATGTTTTGCTGCATATGGAGGTAAGGAATAATGATATTTTGGTTACAAATTTCAAAAAAGGAAATTTTGAAGGGATGCGACAAGAATTATATGTTGTAAATTGGGCAGATGAATTATTTGAAGACACTGATCAGATGTGGAAATTTTTTAAATATTCAAGGTAAGCATATTCCTTATAGAAAGAAAAGGGTAGCTACAAGTAAAAACCAGTTTGCTCACAAAAAGTTTAAGAAATAAAATTAAAGAAAAGC
>NW_013670385.1:10691-27476 GCF_000517525.1 Limulus polyphemus
AGCATTGGACAAGTTGTCACATAAAAGACTTGTAAAAAATAGCTCTATAGGTATGGGAAATAAGTTAGCAAATTGGATAGAAGAGTGGCTGGGGGGAGAAAGCAGAGGGGTGTTACAAATGGAGTTTAGTCAAACTGGATTAATGTCACAATAGGGGTACCTCAGGGCTCAGTCTTAGGATCTTAGATCTTTTTGATTTACATCAATGACATAGATGAAGGGATAGTCAATAAATTACTTAAATTCGCAAATGATATTAAAGTCTTGTGTGTTGCTAACTGTGAAGAGGATGCTACTGTTAACAAAATGATTTAGATAATTTAGTGAGTCGGACAATTAAATGGCAGATGGGTTTTAATTATAATAAATGCAAGATAATGCATGTGAGTTATCATAATTTGAATTATAAGTATAATTTGTATGGGAATAACCTTAATAGGGTTATGAAAGAAATACATCCTGGTGTAATGGTCGATCAGTCTCTAAAGCCATCCAAGCAATATGTTGTAGCTAGTGGTAGGTCAAATAGGATTTTAGGTTGTATCTATATAAATATTAAATACAAGTCTAAAGAGGTTATACTTTCATTTTACAGGTCACTGGTTAGGCTACATTTGGAATATTGTGTTCACTCTTGGGCTCCTTACTTTAGAAAAGACATTGAATTGTTATAAAGGGTTACTAGAATGGTGCCGGGATAGAGGGGTTGTCATACGAGGAGAGGCTGAAATATCTCAAATTGTTTTCTCTTGAAAAAAGCTGAGTTAGGAGGGATCTGATTGAGGTGTCTAAGATTATAAAGAGAATTTATAGTATTGATGCATCATCTTTTTTATGTTTAACAGTGAGAAGAGTAGGCCTAGGGGACACAAATATAAACTTTGGCAAGGTAGGAGTCATCTTTAGCTAAGACAGTTTAATTTTTCTAACAGGGTGGTTAGCCTTTGAAATGGGTTGCCGTTAGACGTTGTAGAAGCAGTAAATTTAAGTGAGTTTTAGAAAAAGCTTGATAAGTATATGAATGAAAAGAGCTGGCTTTAAGTTTTTTAATATTTTATTTATTTTAATCATTTTAATTCAGTTTAGAGGATGGAACAACCGAGATGGACTAATAAGTCCCATGTTGTCCTAAAAAGTTATGTTGTGTTATAATCGAAATGAAGGCAGATACGCATCTTACAAACTTACTTCCAAATTGCAGCTTAGATTTATAACATGTAGGGGTCAACGCTACCTATTTCAATCTCATTAAATATTTTGCCGAGGTAATATCTCTTAAAATCTTAGACATTTCCTACCAAGACAATTTTTTCAGTTTTTGTTACAATAACACAATTATTAACTAGCTTAAAATTACTTTGTTTGTAGTTAAGCACAAAGCTACATAAGGGACTATCTGTTCCCACCACGAGTACTGAAACACGGATTTTAGCGTTATAAGTCAGCGGACTTACCACTGTGTCACTGGAGAAAATTCAAAATTGCATTGACAACATCTTAATTATAATGGTAATGAAAGAAGTTATAGATATTGTTATATGTGTAAAATAAGCTAGTTTCTCCTGTTACTTGAAACGTTTTCTGTTACATACAATAGTAATCACATATCTAAATCTATGTATTATTAGTAGTGTTACTTCATAACTCTTGTGTTCCTCTTATATGAATTGCCAATAATAACATTACTTTTGATTTTGGCTTTGCTCCTGATGAAGACTGATACATCTGTCGAAGATACTGGAGTTTTATGTTGTTTTTTTTTAATATGACATTACTCTTTTCGATATAGCAGTGTAGATCATTAAATTTTTTCAGCCTAAACAATGAAAAAATATTCACATTTGTTTTTCAATAGATCAAATATAATTTTTCGCGATAACATTTTATACTTCCTTCGTGCAGACAAGTAACAGAAGGGAAAATGTTTGAAGCTTCAAACAATTATATTTCTCCAAAGGAAAGAAAACATTTTAACAAAATTCTATTTAAAGAAAGGTCATTAATAGCACAGCAATTCATAGTAAAAATAACTCAATACAGCAATACAAGACTAACATTATTTTTATTACAGAAAGTCACGTTTTATTTAAGTAGCATTTCATTTGGCGCAATTTGTAGCAGTTCTTCTTTACGTTTTCTATAACTGGCACAAAATATGTAGAAAATAAGCAAAAACTATTCCAAAAGGAGTATGTTCCCCGATAGATTTAAAATAGTTTAGAAGAAACTAATGAATTTAGATACTTGAAAATGGCACTGATATGCTTCCTGATTGACAAAAATAGCTGAAAAGGGACCAGGATAGATGTGTTTATCAATTAGAAAATTGTAAATGTACCAAGATAGTTTCGAAATGAATTTGAAATAATTCAAAAATAATAGCATACACTTGCTAAAATATTTAAGATAGCTAAAAAAAAAGGTATTCATTTCAAATACTTGAAAATGATCCAAGTAATTTTGATCTAATGTATTCTAAACCGTCGGAAACATAACAGTAAATGTTTTCTAATAGCTTTTAAATACTGAGAAAGGGGCCAAGATAATAGAGCACCATGTTTTGAATTTAGTTATATTTATTAGGAATATAACAGACTTGGAAACCATTGCCTTTCGTTCACGGATTCAATTTTATCCTTCTTGAAAGACTAAATATGTAAAACTTAAATTTTCATTTGAGGTTCAAACACAATGCTTTTGAACTATTAATAATCAGTATTCTTAGACCACAAAAATAAAAGCATACCCTCTTTCGATAAGCAAAATGACCACCAGGATCTACAAGAATAAGAACAAAAATCAGCTATTTCAGACAAAATAACAGATATATGTTTGAGCCAAAAGATAGAAAATGTTATACTAAATTGGAACACCATTTTCTAACATTTTCCAAAAACACATTATTTTCCCATTGTATATTTCTTATTTTGATTCTTCTTCTAGTGAGTGCTTGGTAAGAGCTAGAAGAATCATAGTTAATTCTTTCTTATTAATCTTTCCATCCCTGTTCAGGTCACAGCCATACAAAATGGTTTCTTGGAAATACATCAGGTCTTGAGCATCATAGTCCTAAAACAAATAAAAAGTTTAGTTTTTCTGTCATGAGTATTATAATTTTAATATTCAAGCAACGGTATAGTCAAAAGTTCATGAATATGAAACTACAAAATTTCTAGGAAACAGCATAATGTCACTAGATGTTGAGCATCACAGCCACAATGTTAACGAAAATAGGCTAAAGTAACAGCTCTCATATTAAGGAAAACCGTTTAAAATAACCAGGATTTGGATATCACAATCCCAACATTAACGAAAGCTGTTTAAAGTAACCAGAGTTTGTACACAATAGTTCCGATATTAATAGATAGGCGGTAGATGGGATCAAATTTCAAATTTGGTAACCTGTCTCCTGCCTTATACTCATATAACATATTGTATTTTAAAGGGAATTTTCTCTACTTTTCAAATATACCTGTTGTGGAGGAACTTTCATGTAGAGCAGTTTTATGATATAAGCAAAAAAGACTCGAATGACAAAAATGCATAAAATCGATTATGCTTGGATATGATTTATTGTTTTAAACAGTTGCTTCTGTAAGCATTCTGGCAAACCAGTATCACAGCTACAACACAACTTATTTTTTAAGAAATATTCAAACCTTTCTAAAGGTATGTGTTGCAAAATTCTCCAGTGATTTCATTTTAGGCCAAGTACTAAAGAACAGACTTATGCTAAAAGTTTAGAAAATCACCAAGTAATTAGTTCTAAAATCCCTGTTCATTTACTTTAATGGCATTCTTGTGTGACTCTTCTGTCCAAATATCATTGATTCCCAATTGTAACTATGTCTGAATTTCAAACATATTTGTTTATTAGAGCTAAGTGAAGGTGTTTCACTGATGCAAAAAAAATGTGTTATGTTGTTTTCATGTAGATAGTGTTCCTCCAGTTAATCATCACTATTGACATCATTATGGTGTGTCAATGTGTTTCTATATTCTTGAAAACTATATTCTTCTGATATAAGTACAGATCATATGCTGCAACATCTAAGAGGCCACGGGTTCAGTATACGTGATGAGGATAGGAACAATGTCCATTTTCACCCATGATCTAAGTACTGACCCAAGGGTTTGATAGGAGATGTGTGAATACATCCAACATTTCGTTCACCATTCTGGCCTCTCTTTATGTTGCTCAAAGCTGTCTTCATATGGTGGCAATCATGCAATGTTAAATGTTTTTTCTAGCTGATCTAACTTTCAATGCACATTTTCCTTGTCTTTTACAGCACAGGAATTGGCTATTAATCTTCTATTAACTTGCTCATCTTATGGCCCTTGCTTTGTCATAACTTCCAAGGCTTTCTGAGTCACCATAATGTTTGGGGCTTTTTCCAGAATTTATATACAGCTTTCTTCTCAATGTTATGCAGTTCAGATGTGGTATCACACCCAAATAATGCGTGAAATGATTTTGCAAATAACATTTAATATCTATCTGTGCTTGTTGTTGTGGTTACTTTTTGAATCTACTGTTCCTTTGTGCTAGTCAGTTGTAAAATGTAGAGAGCCAGCACAAGAACATCAGTGTTTGTAGATCTAATAACAATTCATCACTTTATGTCAGCAGTTGAAAAACCTTTCTCTGTATACGTGACATGCATAATTATCCTGATGCTTTCTTCCTCTTGACTGCTAGCCATATATGGGATAATTTGAAATTTATCACAGTCAACCATTGTTTCCATTAATGGCCTGAATGGACTCCTATGGCATCCCTGATATTATAGATAGAGATACATAGAAAGACAGATAGAGATAGATACACACACACTTGAACCCTTATCAAAGGGAAAGAAATCTATAAAGTTGCAAACAAAATTCTCCAACTTCGCATTAATGTCAGCTTTTGAGGTTTTTCCGCATTCTATGGAACAGTGACATGGAAGTGTCTATATAAAAGCTTTCATCATAGCCCACTGACAAACAATATATTAGAAACTGCTTCAGCAAGTATTGCTCTTTCTCATATGTTTTGGCAAGGATACCTGTCTCTGGAAAATTGTGTAAACATGTTGATATGTTTATTAACATAAATTATATTATTCATGTCTTTTGAAATATGTATATGAATATAGGCGACATTATAAAGCTGTAATATTAGACTCATACAATAGAGCAAGTCGAGATTGATTTTATGAACATGTTTACTTGATTTTATGTCCTTTTAACAATTAAGTTTTCTTTAGTTTTATAGCCTTAAAATTCATTATTAGAAATGCGTGTTTCTATATTTGGAAGAATGAATTAATTATGTAAAATAAGTATTTTACTATTGTAATACTGTATTGTTGACATAAGGAACCATTTAATGAAAAAATTATATAACTGAGCTATTGTATTAAACACAAATATAAAAGTAGGAAGTTCGAAAATATATCTCTTTCAGTTTTATTACGGTTTAATGGAAAAACATATCTATATCTATGGTTTATTTTGATGTTTTCCTACTAGAACTTGCCCAACAGTAGGTATCACAAGTCAGATTTGATAAATTATATGGTAATTACATTATGTTAACAAGAATGTTTGGATTTTCTCATGTTAATACGTCTATGTCTAATCATGCAGTAGTAGTTGTACGCTATAAAATAAGAAAAGTTGCTCATATTGACGTTTTATTAGTAAATTACTGGAAAATAATACATGTAAGTGAAATTGACCATATTTTAAAAAGGTTTTCAAATACAACAAACAATAAAAAGTTACGAATGTTAGAATGTGATGGGATAATTTAAAAAGGAGCGATTAATCCACACGCTCAATTATTTCCAAGGGAGACTGAATTAACAAAAAGAAACGGAAGATTGAGCAATTAGAAATAAAGTTAACTCTGTTATTAATGTTAATACTCATTACATGTACGAGAAGGCGCTTAAAGAACTTGATATAAATCGAGCTAAACATTGAAATCCATAAACGAATCCAAAGAATTAAAGAAATGGACACCCCTACATTTTTTCATTATATTAAGACAAACCTCTAGTACACAAAAAGCTGGATTAACAGTTTTGAAGAATAAAACTAGTAGAACAACTCAAAATTCAAAGGAAATAAATTCTTTAATTACTTTTTTAAAGATATTATACTACGAATTAAATCGAACTAACAATTGTTTCTTTGAAGGCTTACCGACTTTACCAAAAAGTGTTATAACGCTTACAGAAATAATTCCTGCTTGTCAATCATTAGCAAAGATGAATCTCCTGGAATTTATGAACTAGTAATGTTATAATAGTAATGTTGTAAAAATATGGTAAAAGCAGTAAAGTTAATATCTTAAAAGGGAAACTTGACAGGTTTAAAAAATTAGCGATCAGTAGCACTTCTATGTATGTAGTGATTATAATGTATTTTTCTAAAGCCATAACAATCAGAATGAAACCTTTTCAGTCAATTGATTCACGACAGCCAGATTTACTCTGTTACAGATTTGTGCATTATAATATACATGTGTGTGTGTGTGTGTGTGATATAATACATTTTGCAAACCAAAATAACGAATGTTTGCCTGTTATAAATTTAGATATTTAAAAAAATATTCGACTTATAAACCATAACTATTCGAGGAAAGTGCTGAAAATAAATTTTGGGGTGAATACTAGAGCAGTTGACGCAATGCATAGAAATACTACATTTTGTATGGGACGGTTTCAACTTCAACTATTTCTTTTATGAGAGGAATGAGACAAGGAGACCCAGCAAGTTTTGTTTAATTATTCAATTTAGTTATAGAATCTTTTCTTTATCATTTAAGAAAAAAAAGCTTTAAGAGCAGTAATTTTAGTAATTAAAGATTAATTTTAATCTTCTAATGTAAAAATGTATATCAGCATAAAACAGGAAACAATTTAATGTTATTTAAAACACACAATGGATTAGTTTGAAATATATATTCTATTATGTATATATATATATAATATATTCTATATATATATTATGGAAAACGCGCATAGAAAATAAATTAGGCTATACGTGGTCGAATCACGGAATAAAAAAATTTCGAATGTATTAAGGAAATTCTTCAGTATGGATCCAAATGAACTGGAATGAGCTAGAAGAGAACGTTATGAGCTTATTACAAATTGAAAACATTCTCAACTTATTTTGTATCATTGAAAGGTAGAATTTTAATTATCAATCAAATTATCAGTAGTAGTATGTGGCAAAGATTTCATGTATTAAAAACTCCTAAGACTAAGATAAGTAATTTTCAAAATGCATTTATACAATTTGATTAGAGATTAGATCCATAGAAACACCTGGTGTTTACCTTCTGGTGAAGGTGGATTGAATTTAATAAATTAACAATTTTCAGAATTCATTTTTTTCGAACCTGTAATACATAAACCAACTAGTTCGCTCATTCGAATGACAATTGAAGCTATTTTTAAACGAGTATATCAACACTTTGTTTTCCTTACAGTTGTTTTAATAGATCATAAGGATCTACGAGAAGAATTATGAATATTTTACTTAATTGCTTTCAAACGACGGCACAGTGTCAATATGAGAAGAAAAACTGAAAATTATGCTGTTCAAGCATTTCTTAATAAACCTCTTTTCTTGAATTTTTTTTTTTTTTTGGTGTAAAATACAAGAAATCCATTTGTTAGTTTTCATTGTTCATAAATAATGTGATAGCATTGTCACATATTGTTGACAAAAAAGAAACAGAGAGAAAAATGTTAGGTTAATTTTCCGTTACTCTTACAAAATGATCAAATCGAAGAACGTTTGAACAGACTAGTGATTGCGATTACAACACAATTTAAACACACTGGAAGTAGAGGAAATGTAACTAATAATGAACAAGGCAATATATCTAGTTAAAACTACCAATAACAAAATAGAAAACAAAAATTTTGTTCTATTATTTGATAAACAGGAAAAAATAATTGAATGAATATCATTCTAAGCCACCAAAAAAGCACATGAAAAATATATAAAAGTCCTGAAGGAACGTGATGTACATAAGATACACAGTAGAGACTTGTGAATTTTTTATCACCTTCAAAATTACAGTTAAAGCGAATAACTGCGACTTATAACAAACTATCCTTTTTGCAACACATTGACAGGTAATAATTGTCATGTATTTTAGTTGTGTTGCAAATGAGTTTTATTAAACATAGTTTTCAGATTGTGTTAAAGGAAAACCATGTGTATCGCACATTAATTGAGGAGTGTAATTTTGTTATCTTAGGCAAACATATAATTGGCAGTTATTGGTAGGAGACAAAAAAAACATATTCCGCAGCCTTAAGTACTTATAATCAATGGTCTAATACCCCCCCCCCTCTCCCCAGCGGCATAGCAGTATGTCTGCGGACTTACACTGCTAGAAACCGAGTTTCGATACTCGTAGTAAGCAAAGCATAGATAACCCATTGTGTGGCTTTGTGCTTAACTACAGACAAGCAAATAATGTTCTAATTTCATTAATAGGCTGAAATCATGAATCATGATAATATATGTAAGCAAAACAAAATGGTGAAATAGAACTATTAAAAATATATTGTGAAAATTTCACATTCTGAATAATTTTATGTGACACACACAAACACACATATTTTACGAATGTATGCGCCAACAAATACATGATTGCACCAGCAGAAATTTAACAAAAAGTGGAAATGTCTGTGGCCATAGCATCTAAAAGCATTGTGAATATTCCGTCCATCAGACATAAAACAGATGCAACAGAAAGCAACCTACAGTATTAATAAGGGGTTAGGATCTTGGTGCTATAACAGAAATTTGATGTCATTAATCACCTTCTAACGTTATCAAATATTTATATCATCCAACCTCCACCTCCTTTTTTAATATTTCTAATTTTATACATTGTTTTGTTACAGTTTTACTGGCGTGTACATCCATAATGTTGGATATACAAGACTGTTTAGTTTAAGAGTTATTTAGTGACATAATATTTAATGATTATTTGGTTTTCATAACAAGTGTTAAAAGTTGATTATTTTAAAAGCAATAGATATGACAAGTTTTGGTACGTAACTTTGTATGAGTCGCATGTTTTGTATATAGTTTAATTGTAGTACTAGGCTTTTGTAATATCGTTGATGTCATCTTGCTCGAAACTCCTAAGTCTTTCTCGTTATGTTTAATCTAATCAAAAAACACTTTAGGCGAGAAAAAAAGAGGTGCAGCTAAACTGATAGCTATACTTATTTAATTCATTAGTTCGCGTTTTTTGTTCAAGTTGAGGAATGATGATAGATAAAACAAAATACGTGGCCTAGCTAACAAATGAATGAATACTTGCTGTAACGTTCTTATCAATGCTATAAGTGTAACTATCAGTTTAGGTACCAATTTTTATTTCGTTCTTTTAAGTCGCATGCTTGATCCTTTTTTCTTTTTTTTTTTGGTCACACCTTTATTTTCCACCTAAGATGTTTTTGATTACATATCATGACTTTTTGTCAATACACACCAACAAACCATAGCAAGTAAGAAAGTGACACTCGACAGTAACCAACGTTAGTTTTAGGATCTTACCCTATTATTCAGAACAGATCCTCCGGTGAGACAGCGGTAAGTATTCATATTTACAATGTTAAAATCAAGGGTTTGATTCCCTTCAGTGGACACAGCAGATAGCCTAATGTGGCTTTGCTATGAGAAGAAAAAAACACATGTTCGGAACAGACCTATACTTCCCAAAACCAACCAGATTCTTTAAAATATATCGTGATAGTTTTCCCTCTTTTAAACAGTGTTAATAACTTCCTTTATAGTACCTCCATGGAATCTACATTAACAGTTTCTTGTCATCATTCGCATGCACTCGGTACAGCCGTATCAAACATCATTATTTACGCTATTTGCTGAAGCTAATATCACGTGACGCTAACGCTCATTAATCAAAAAAATTTCATAAAATTTAACAAATTTATACTTTAGAGTTGGCAATGAATAATGAATAATAACCGGCCACCCGTATGATTCTTTTGAAAACTTGAGCTGGAACTGCTAATCTAGTTTGTTTGGCCTAACCAATACTTATGTATCAGCATGTCCTTTCACCCTATAGTTTTGCTGCTCTAAATCAGCCGTCTTTTAATCCGAATGACAAATAACTAATAACGGTCCACTTTTACTGTTAGGTGAAGCTGCAGTAAAAATTTTAGACCGATAGCTCACGTGACTTTTGCGTAGGCGTGGGAAAAAAAGGTTTGGTCAGATTTGAGCGTTTTTCGTTGAATAAGTTTGCACGTGTGGTTTATATTTAGACCTAATTTGAAACTTAATTGTAAGTTTTAAAGATCTATCAGTGTATCAAATTTGAAAAAAAAAATCTCTAGAAGTTAAGTAAGTTTTTTATCAAATAAAGTTTCCGTGTTTTCGGTGCGAAGGAAAAAAAGGGAGGAAATATTTCAAGCAAAATTGGAGATTTTATATCTCGTGTATTTCCTAATGGATTGCCTTGAAACTTTGTAAGTGAAGTAAAGGTTCAGTAGAGCACATCCACTGAAAATATGTGATAGTTTGGGTTAACATGTTCCTGTTAAGAGTCTTGATATTGTTGTCACTAGAGGGCTAGATATTTATAGATTTTTTTGTCGCGTGTTATAAATACATGAAGATACAGAAAGGAAGTTAAGTTAGTGAAAGTAAGACAAAGTTAGTGAGAGATCTAGATCTAGACTGTGTTTGTAAGATTAGCCATAAAGAGTAAGTAGATAGTGGCGACATTTAAAGTGTTATAATCACAGAATGTATTGTAATAAACAGAGTAGAGAAGAAAAATTCGTCTTGTCAGTTGGTTCTGAAGTAGCTGAACCAGCCTATGTGGAATTTTGACATAAAAGAGAATAACTTAGAGCTATGTATATAACTGTGGTAACCCATGGGGTAAAGTAAGTGAACACATCACTAATTATATTGTGATAACAGAGAAGAGGAGAATAATTTGCTTGTTAAGGGGTGTTCTAAATTACTTGAACCCGCCTGTATGGGCTTAGACGAAAAAGAGACAATTATTTAAAGTTCTGGATACCACTGTTATAACCAATAATGTAATGAATTTTTGTACATACGTTTGACATATTTTGAATATATTATTTAAAAACAAGTAGATTGTGTGAAGTCCGTTTATTGTTCAAATTTATCGCCAATAAGTCACAGAGGCCTACTGCAAAGAATCCCGGCCCATCCACACATACATTAAAAATACGACACATTATAAACATGTATTTTTACACAGTTATCTCGTCAGGGCTTAAAAAGTTGAGTAATCGCCTGTACACCTTTGATGTAACAGATAATTGTGATATATATATGACTAGTAAGTTATAGATTTATTAGGTAAATAGTTTTGTTGTTTCAACAAAAGTATCAAATTATCCATTTAACATTTTATAACTATCGGTTTGAATTTGACGATTGTGAACAAAAAAATAGTTAAATATTGCGTTAATGTACAGGTAACAAATTATATTTTTTGCTTAATACACATACGAATGATTCAGTTCTGTAATTGAATGTTCTTGCTACCAGGTAAAGGGTCTAAATAAACCATGGAATTATTTTCCGTTGTTCATCAATTGGGCAATGATACTTCTAGGTTACGTATACATTTATACCTTACCAAAATATATTGCATAAAAACATTGTTGTAAAATATAGATGTATGCAAGTAAGAAATTCAAAAACATTTTTTCATCTTATTTTCAAAATGCGTGAAATGGAGAATTATTATATCATCCGTTTTAAATATATGTGAGTATGTAACTTTATTTATAGATAATGTATATAAGTTGCAGGTGAATATATCGTTATATAATGGATGAATGTTTTTACCTTGTTGGTGTTAAACGTGTAAAATCTGGTCAGGTGATTTTATGGTATTTGTTGGCGGATCTTTCAAATGTGGAAAACAGAGGGGAAGTAGTGTCGCTTTTTTTTTTTGCTTGCATAACTCTTGGAAAATCGACAAAGGTGAAGATGCAATTTAGTTTAAAAGGTTTTGAAACTTGCATGTAAATATACACTTTAATAACATGTCTTGTAATATAGTAATAAATACATTGTCATTTTTGGAAAGCATTAAACAAAACCTTATTTCTTATCAATTCAAGTTGTCATTAAATAATTCAGATTTATTTCACACCACTGATATTTTGGCATTTTAATTAATTGTATTTTAAAGACATGTGGTGGTAAACAGATTTTCAAACAATTATATTACATTATGTGTCAAAGATATAGATTTTAAAGGCAGTTGCTTTCCACTTTAAAATTTGAACTCGTACGCACACTAATACTACTAATAATAATAATAATTCAGTCGCACATTTTAAGCTAAGTATGCTAATCTAGCGGCGCGAGACCGAAGATAAGAACCTGACGCTTCGATGAAGATTTGAGCACCTATATATTTGGCTCATGGCAAATTCCCGACCATTATACATTATAATGTTTCTCTGGTTGGATTATGGCTGGAGAATTCCGTCACAGCCTTTTCTAATAAGCGATATTAAGATAGCGAAACTGTTAAAGGTGTAGAACTAAAGGAAACGTTTCAAGGGGGAAACTTTTAGAGCGTTGCATTTAGTCTAGGAACAAGCTCTGAAACCACACCACACATCAATCCAGATCAACGCCTTCATCTGCAAAGTAAATGCTATGGTTGCAAAAGGAACCCCCTCTGTCCCCCAAAAAATCACTGTGATAAAGACTAAATTAGAATTTCAAACTCGTAAACTTTCAGCAACAACTGAACAATAACAACAGCTGTTTTCATGAGAAAGATAACTAAAGAACCTAGAACCACTGCAATTCCATTCGACCACATGCCTATCAAGTATCTCCACGCAGCTGCAATGAAAGTTTGTGTCATTAAAGACCATGTTAAACATGGTCTTACAATCCGAACGTCCACATGCAATGGAGCGTTTTTCAAGCATTGTGATTTAATATTTATCTTCATGCCCTTCGCTGAAGGTTGTTATAAAACGAATTAATTAATCATGTCATAACATTACGTGTGATAATTCAATTAACTCTCAGTATTCGATGACGAGGAACCCACTTTGAGACTAATAATGGTTGGACTTGTACCTGATGATGACAAAACCTTGTCAAAACGTTGTACATTTGCTGTTGTGTTAAACGTATTTAAAGTTTTTCTTCATTACCCATTCAAGCCGTCTCCAACCATTATTATAACTTTCAGTATGATAACAAGAAAGGTAAACTAGACATGACATTACCTTTCACAATTAAATTTAGCAAAATCATGGTTTTGAAAATTATGTGTATTGTTAATCATAGGATAAATAAAATATTTGACAAAAACTGTCCTAAAAACATAATCATACAGAGAAAAACGTCTAATGTACAAACGTTCTCAATAACAAGAGGTTAGAGATTTTAGAAAATAATTGATTCACCTTTTTCACAAGTTCCAGTAGATCTTTTAAAAAACCTTTCAGTTCTTCATTCTCTATTTTGCCATTTTTATCCTATATGAAATATAAGAGAATTAAACCGAACTGAACAGAATCTAAAATTAGAAAGGCCTTCTTGAAGATAATTTTCTTGTAGTTGAAAACAAAACAATTATATTTAAACATAACAATTCTATAAAGTAAAATAAATCGATATTTTATTATTTTAAGGCTACGTCATAGTGATATATCAAAACTAATAGAAAGGTAACAAAAATTTTTATGACAGAAAAAACTTCCAATATCTCTAATTATTACAGGCAATAAATGTGTTTAGTCCTTTTCTTCAAGTTTCCAATATCGCTACTTTACACAGAGATGACTCTTTATCTAAGCACATACACTATCCTACCAAAAGTCATGGGACACACCTCTGCAGGAAAATGAGTGTGACGATAAATATGCAAATAGTTTGGCCTATAAAGGTGATCAGCGGTGCGCTCGGAAGCCATTTCGAACTTGAACGCCGAACGATGAATACACGGAAAGAGCTAACAGAGTTTCAGAGAGGAAGGATAGTTGGATGTCATTTGGGGAATATGTCTCTACGTGCTATTGCAAACAATGTCGACCCTTCCTAGGTCGACAATTGGCAACGTGCTGAAGAAATGGAAGTTCGCAGGTAACAATGTGCCCATGAAACGACCAGGTAAGCGTGAAATACTGACTGAAAGGAGCCGACGCACCTTGAGAAGGTTGGGTACCTCATCTCACCGTCAGACCCTAGAGAATCTGTATTTGGAGATGCGAGCATCCACAGGCAATCCTCTAAGTGTTTACACGACACGTCGAGAGCTGCATGGCACGAATTTTCACGGAAGAGCTGCAGCCCACACGCTATTAATAACAAAATCAAATTCACACCGTCGATTGGCACGAGGCAAGGCACACTGAATCTGGACTGGGGATCAATGGAAATCGGTCCTGTGGAGAGACGAGTCATGCTACACGCTCTTCCAGTCTGATAGACGTGTTAGGGTATGGTAGATGCCTAGAAAACGCTTATTATCTGAGTGTGTTGTCCCAACGGTGAAGTCTAGAGGTGGCAGTATCATTGTCTGGGGGTGCTTCTCGTGCTATAGACTAAGTCCACTGGTCGCAGTGCATGGATTCACGAATGCTGAGTCCTACATTGATGTTGTGAATAATTCTGCTTGTCTTACATTGTGGCAATTTTATGGTACCGGCCCTTGCACCTTCCAAAAATATAATGCTCCATGTAACAAAGAAATGATTCTGAACACGTGGTTTGAAGAGAATAACATTGGAACATTGCAGTGTCCTGCACAGAGCCCGACCTCAACCCAACAGAACATATTTGGGGTGAACTGGAACACAAAATTAGGGCAAGACCAAGAAGGCCCGCTTCATTAGCGGAGTCTACTGATGCGGAGTTTATTAAAGGAGGAGTGGAGCACAATACCACCAGCTTTCTACCAGAAATTAGTAAACAGTCTTCCACGACGCACTGAAACAGTCATTAACGCCAAAGATGGGCCAACACGCTATTAATTTCTTGGAATAAAGACATGTTTTATTCATAACTACCCATGTCCCATGATTTTTGTAGGATGGTGTATATTAAGCCAAATCTCCCCAAACCTAAATTTAAAAATAAAAACATTTTCCGTCATCTTTCATTTTTAATCTAATAGTTCAGTTCTAAGTAGCTTACTCTATCATTCTTAAGTTTTTGCACTCAAGTCAAATTTTATGATTCTTTCCCAGATCATTGATTTTCTACGAAAATATTAATAATTCTGATTAAAAGCAAGCGTTCTGCTTAAATCAAAAATAAAATGCAACTTATAAATTAATGAAGCCAAATATGTATAAGAAACTGACTGGATGTAAGAAAATGAAAACTTCTAATAATTGGAATGTTACAAGAAAGCATTTTTCCTCGTACATTCCACTGTTCTACCTGTCTAGTTTACAAAGAGAATATATAAACAGGAAATAAAGACTGTACATACCCGGTCATACAAAGCAAAGACTCTCTCTATATCCTCTCTCGTAAGTTTGCTGCAGCCCTAATGAATATAAAGTTTAAATTTGTGTCAAGTTTGCTTCAAACATCCTGCATCTCATTGTATCATCTTTCAGTGAACATATGTCAAAGTATGAACTTTTTTCAACAAGAAAATTGCTTAAGAGTAAATGATTGTTTTTCTCGAAATTTCACCTTATGGATTGCTTATCAAAAATATATAACTATTGTAGATTTTCACCATACTGTGATGTCCCTACTGTACTCGATCGAGTCTATATATTTCTTTTCGCAATTTAATTAACTACCCAAACTCGAAGATGAGAATATAAAATTAAGAAAAATGAATTCTATTTCAATTTTATAAACATGGGGATACAATCCTTCACAAAATGCAGTTCTCCGCTGGTCATGTTATGGGTTTTATGTGAGTTTTTATGTTTCCAATTCATAACTCATTTCACTGAAATGTGAAAGAAACTTCAATACCAAATTCAGCTAAACAAGTGAATAGTCTCAAACTCTCTTTCGGAATCAAAGAACACAAAGGCGAGCTGCATCTAAACTCTACACTAAACCATTCTCTACACCTACAGCCACGAAGCTCCTCTCCATCATAAGCCTAATTAGGATGATGAGACAACATATTGCTCGAAGCTCTAGATTGCAATCAGTTATGATGTGTTTTGTTTTTCACGTTTGTTTTTACCTAACTTCTTGATTTTCTTGCATTCGAAGATTATTGCTCAATGCTATACTTGAAAAAAACTCAATAAATTAACATTTAGCCTAATTCAAGAGAACAACCCTATCCAACATTTAGTCTTTAGAGCTGTTAATCTCAACATAACTGCTTTGAAAACTCAGGACAAAAGGAGATGAAGAAAAGTATCAGTAAATTCTTACAGTTACCAGGCATTCTGATTATTTTCCAGTCTACGCCAGTACGTCTTCGTTGGTTCAACAAGACAACTGTGAATCACCTAACCAAGTTTTTGTTTAAATAACAAAGTAACTAAAAAACTAAGCCATCTTATGTGGTACCCAAACCACTGATCTACATAAAACTTAAGGAAAACCACACAGTAGAAAAGACCGCAAGACGTGGAAAAATAATGAAAAAAAAGTGTTCTAAATTATTAAAACACACGCCTATGACAACAACTTTATATTTATTTGCAACGTTTCGGACAAATGTCTTTCGTCAGGCAGTTTAAACCGTGTTACATTGAAAAAAGGCTTAGATAGAATCGTTGA
>NW_013670385.1:28375-29826 GCF_000517525.1 Limulus polyphemus
TGTTAAGAAAACATTGAGTCACCTACGACACAGATTTTACTGGATAGGTATGAGACAAGATGTGGAAGAATGGTGCAGACAGTGTTGCGTCATCGAGTCACATGACTACTGTGACGCAACGTTTCTAGAACTATCATGTACTTTGGCGAATGTTCTAGTTCTTACTAGATATAGGGTAGGCTGGTATATAAAAGAGGGGAATGTAATGTGTAGATAGTTAGTGAGTAACTGAACTGCAGTCGGAAGTATTGTTGAGGTTCGTTGATTAGCGTTTGTTTTAACGCGATTGTTGAAGTTGAGTGTATCGGTAAAGTTGTGTTCGGAAAGAATAAACCAGTTTTTATTAAGAAAGAACTTGTGTCGCTTAAACGAAGTTACGGAAAGTTAATTGACAAACGGAGAAGTAACAATATTGTAAGAAGTAGCATTGTTGATATGGTTCTATAAACAATTTTAAAAATGAAAAACACGTGTTATAATGATAGAAATACGATTTTAGAAATTAAAAGGGCGCAGAAAAGTAATAAACATAAGTTCGAAAAAATGATAAAATAGTAATTTAATAATAATGATCAGGGAAATATGTGTAGACTGTGTCAAGTTAACAGGGGTGGCAAAGAGGTTATACAGCTATATCTAATAAAACTAAATTTCCTTCAACACACGAGTTGTCACTATGTAAGGGTAAGGTTGTTTGATGTTAATCTACCTGAGATTAGATTTTGGATAGCATTTTGTGTATAGAAAAAGCTGGAATAGAGAATTTATTTCTCTCTCTATCTCCCTCTTAGCACAACACAGATGCAGGAAGTAGAAATTACCAGAGAGGGGACTAAAGTGCCTGAAACCCGAACATGGTAGTTCTGTGGGGATCAGGGAGTATAACCCTTACAAAAGGTGGTATATATGTAGACCATAAATGGCGCAATTCTCAAAATATACATGGTAAAACGTGTAAATGTGGTGTATGGCAATAAAAATCACCAACAGGTGTTAACTTGCTCCCATCAGGGGTAGAATTTGGGATGCTAACGTGTCCCTGGTTGCTTTGGCTAATGATAACGATTTTGCTTTCACAAATTGTTCTCAAATCGAACACCGAGAAAAAGATCGAAAACTAAACTGAAATATCTAAGGTTGGCAAAAACCCTAAAACAAAAGATACATTAAATGTGTTACAAAATGTAATAATACTTGTGTTATTTAGGTAACCACTGCCTGATTGTGGATGTGGTTAAGACTTTTTCACTCATGAGGGAACACTAACAGTCGGGCCCGTCATGGCTAGGTGGTTAGGGCGCTCGACTCGCAATCTGAGAGTCGCGGGTTCGAATCGGGAACGTTGAGACCCAGCACGGGCCCCGGGGCAAAAACCCTGGCCGGGCCCCCTTTCTCTCTCACTTTTTTAACATTTTCAAGAATTTATTAAAAAGAAGATCCTAAATTAGGAC
>NW_013670385.1:30277-54763 GCF_000517525.1 Limulus polyphemus
ATCTATATGCAAAGAAAAGCCAAAAACTATGCTTTTTATCATTAAATGAAGATATAGCCTAAAGATGCTTTGCGGGTTTTACGGCATAACCAGATTTCATTCGCCCGCGCCTCTAGGCAGTTGTCCCCTTTGCCCTCCCCTGTCGGCGGGCCTGGTTCGAATCCCCGTCACACGGAAACATTCTCACCCGGTGTCAGAACTAGGACGCTAGTCCTACTCCCGGATACTCACCTCCAACAGAATTTGGAGGTGTGAGAACACCATATGAAACAAAAAAACTAACAGTGGAAGAATTTAGAATATTTTAAATTTGTTTTCACATAACTTCACGAGAAAATATTAAAAGTAACTACCACTTTAAGAAAAAAATTTAAAAACTATTTGATATAAATCGAAAATAGAAATAAGCAAATGAAGGTGAACTTTTTTAAAGAAGCCAGAAGCTATTGCTATAAACCTTTGAAAATATTTCATGAGAAAAGGTTTAAAAAAAGGATGGTTGACCTTTACAAGAAAACTACACATTGCCATAAGCCACCAGGAAAAATATATAGTTAACCATTAAACTTCTAAAGAAAATCATATTTTAACTATATGAAAAAGTTGGAAGTGATGGTAGACTTCTGATATAATTGAATGATTGTTGCAATAAACCTTTAAGAAAACTGACATACTCATATAGAAAGAGTATTTACATTCTCAGTCAAACTTTAGTGAGGACACTATAAAATAACAGTGATTGTAAATAATATTTAATGTTGATAGTCAGCATCATTATAAACATAAGCCGCAGCCTTAACTTGGTCTGTCATATATTACCATCCCGAAAAAACAACTACAATAACCTTAATTTACATAACTACAGTAGTATGCTAGGCATATATTACCATCATGAACTAAAACATAACTTTAACTTTCATATGTCATAACAAGTCATTGTAATAATGTAAATTGAGACAGTCGTTTTTCATGATGATAATTACACGTCTCAGGACAAATTACATAAGTTTAGACTGTATGTTTTGTTCGTGATGATAATAAGTGTCGTAAAAGTCATTGCAGTTATCAGTACAAAACAGTCATTATCATGAATAAAACAGGCAAGTCACATACGTCCTAACAAATGTAATCATCATCATGAAAAACAGTCTCAATTTACATTACGTCAGTGACTGGTTATGACATATATCATCACAAAAAATACACAGCGTTAACTTACACATATACCCTTGTCAAGATACATCATCATAAACAAAATCCAGTTTTAATTTACATAATTGCAATTGTTAAAATATATCAAGGGGAAATAAAAAACATAGACTTAACTTACATATTTACATTTGTTATGGCATACATTATCATCATGAACAAAAAATTCAATCTTAACTTCCAAAGTTTACTACGAGTTGTATGACATAATAATCACGAGCAAGAATAACAGTCTTAAGTTACATAATTACAATTATTTGTTTTGAAACATATCATCACGAACAAAAACCCACAGCCTTAACTTTTATAATTGCAATGACTTATGCTAGTCAAATTAGATAATTACACTTGTTATTGCACCTTTTCAGGAATAAGAACTACAGACACAACTTAAACAATTACAACTGTGGGAAATACATTATCATTATAGACAAAAATTATCTTAACTCACATAATTATACTTACACGGTAGATCATAAAAGTTTATATAAAATTCAATTACCTAAATTACGTATAAAATTTCAGTAACGCTTTGCCAATTTGTTTAATTTAGGCTACTCTTGAATATTTAAAAGTGTCTCCTTCACCCATAGCATTATCACGTTTTTGGTTTTACCAATTATTTTGAACCTACTGAGGGATGTGACCACTTTGAAATCATTTGGTACATGCGGCACATTGTTTGAACTCTTCTTCAACCTAGGTTTAGAGTGTTCGTTTAAACTATATCCCAGTCTTCTGATAGCCGAGCCGATGTAAGAGTCCCCACACGGTGGGCAACATATGAACTCTTCTTCAACCTAGGTTTAGAGTGTTCGTTTAAACTATATCCCAGTCTTCTGATAGCCGAGCCGATGTAAGAGTCCCCACACGGTGGGCAACATAATTTACAAATGACGTGACTGTTGAGAAAACTGGATTCGATCTTTAAACTTGAAAACGTCCTGGATTCTCAATAGAGGTCTAAACACACATTGAGAGAGAACTTGGGAATAGATATTTAATCCCTTAAAGATTCGTGAATGTGAGCCTGTATACGGCAGATAGATCATAACTTGTAGCTTTGGGACGTCATATTTCAGTGACGTCGATATATGTATTTATGGAATGTTTTTATTGATGGAAGAATCTATGAAAGTTGTTTGGAAATGAATTAAGTTTTAAAACGAAATTAATTCTGTGTAACTCTCGCTGTAAAGATTCACAGAAATTGGTGATTTAGTGTGTCCGTGACATAAGACATTTCACAAGGCTATCTTTCAAATGAAGTGAAAAACTGTCAAAGTGGGTGTATAGTGTGGTATATGTTGGTTTCTGATAACAACGGCCATCATGTGTCAAGAAAAGGTAGAGCAGAACATTGTTGGTGTTCACACATTAACTTAATGTTAACATGTCTAGAATTTAAATATTGTACAAAGTTCACTAATTGATCTTCATTTTTGAATATTACAAATATGTCATCAACATAGCGATTGTAAATAAGTGGTTTTAACTCAGTAAGACAATCCTTCAGCCAACTATGCTCATGAAAACACAGGAAAATATTAGCCATTACAGACGCTAAGCTAGACACCATGCTGACTTCAATCTATTCATAAAATTCAACATTAAACTGAAAAACATGTTTTCGTGGCAAATTCCATTAGTTGTCTGAAAGATTTGTTTACTTATCCCATTAATACATTCTGAATATTTGAAAACAAGATTTGAACAAAGGTTAATACTCATCTAGTTGAAGGTTAGTGAACCGAGATTCAATATTTAGACTGGTTAAATAAACATCTTCAAACCTAAAGTTTCTAACATATCAGAAAAAAACAAAGCTGTCTTACTCTGTGTGAAAGTAAAATTAGTTAAAAACGAACTAGGAAAGTTTGTAATTAAAACAACCTATGTTGGGAACAGTAGGTCTATTGGAGCAATCAAAGTTGTGAATTTTAGGTAGCCCGTAAAGTGTGAAGTGTGCCTGAGTGGAAACAGACTGGTCTAATGTTGTTATAAGTATTATCTTCCAGGGCATTAGTTCTCCTCAAATTTAGCAAGTATAGGGTTTTTTGATAGTTTAGAAAACGTGGTAGTGTTACAAATTGCCTTTGTTCTTTTATCAATGTAGTCTATTCAAAATAGCCGTGCAGTTAGCTTTGTCTGGTTTGGTAATGACACAGTTACTATAGAATTTAAGTGTGTCTAGGGCTATATTTTCTTCTTTGCTGATGTTAGAACGTTTGTATCCCAAATTATGGGAATGTAACCCCGAGAAGGCGATACTGTTGATATGTGTTCTACAGTTACTGAAGATTTCATTATAAAGTGGGTAAAAATCACAACTTTTAACTCTTTCTAACAATAGTTCAAAAATAACCAGATAATTGTGGAACCGAAGCTTTTCTGGTACTAGAAAATATATTAAACCCCTAAATAAAACTCTTTTCTATACTTCCCCTAATTAAGTCATACATGGTCATCATGAACAAAATACAGCTGTATTTTAAATAATTACACTTGTTATGACACATTATCACCATGATGAAAAAGCACAGTCCAGTCTTATCTTACAATATTACGATGTCTTGTTTTGAGATATATTATAAAAGGCATTAAATGTTATGAGAGTACCTGTTATGAAAATGCGTAATTTAGAAATAAAAACATTAACACAAAAGAAAAGTTGTGTGAACTATTTTCTTCGTATTCCCTAAACTTAAAATGGTTAAACTCGAGTAATAAAATGTCAAAGTGACTGTTCAACCTACCTTGAAAACAGATCTACACAGAAAGTTTTCCTTCACCGGTAGCAATCTCATAATCAGAAAAAAAATACAGAATATTGAATGTTTTTTGGTGTTTTTTCATTTGCAAAAACGACATTTTACTATATTAATAAAAATTAATTCAAACTAGATGGTTACTGAAACATGCAGTATTATACTTTGCTAATATCATCGCATTGTTACCTATTAAGCTTCCAGCAATAACCTACGACAGGGTAGAGTACGTGATATTAAAACAATTTTGAGTATATAAATCATCAAGTCACGTGTCATCCTCAGCTGATATAGAAGGGCATTATCAGAATTACATTTTTACTTTGTTTAGCGTTACTTAAGTAGTGTGATGCTACCGAAAATTCAATAATATGTAACAGTCATTTTCGAGGTAAAATATTCATACACTCGAACCATACAAATCTGTTAGGATTGTGAATTTAAAATTTAAGATGGTTTTATTCATGATACTTAATGGCATTGAAAAACATAGGCATGTGGATCAACTTGGGATACCAGGACTATTAAAAAGGATACTTGAAACAAAACGTGGTAATCAAATTGTGGTGTCTTGTAAGAGGCGATAATCCACGAATACAAAGGTCAGTGCTAAAAACTATCGTGTTCCAGGCATCAGTACATAAGAATTAAAAAATATCTCTTTCTGGAAAAATAGATCGACAGGATAAAGGTCCATTAAGATAAGACATCTAGTCATACCTCCCATTCAACCTTTGCATACCTCAAGCAGTTCGGAAGTAAAACTGGTCTTCATAACATTCCACATGAAGACATACCAGTGAAGTTGCCAGATTTAGAGCCTATGGATTTCTTTGAAAATGAACTGTAAACTGGCGCTGGAAAGCGTCGTAGTTTACGTAAAGGAAGCATGGAGAAGTGGTGAGGTTAGAGCATAACAGCCTTACGACGGAAACTGTGGATCTATTGTCAAGATGCAGGGTCGTCAAACAGAGCCTGATTGAGCATAGCGAAATGGACTGTAACGATGTTGTGAGGCTCTAAAATCGTTTTAACATAGTGTACTCTACCACCTTTATTGGAAACAGAGTACACAATCTGTTATTTAAGTCTACGCCTTGGAAAATAATTTAATCATTTCTTATGTAAGATTTAATTTTTAATAACAAATTTGTTTCTTTCTTAAAACTATAGCTATCAGTTTCCAAAGTTTGAGGAATAAGCTACTTACTTTGCCATCTCACTTAATTGTAATTTCCCGTCTTTGTTCGCATCAAAAATGTTGAGCTGGAGTAAAAAATGGAAATTTTCAGCAAAAAAAAACAAAAAAAAAAGATTTTGAACTTCATTGTCAATTTATGTTCATTAGTATTGGTTAATAAAATGTCAGTGAGCAAGTTATTTTAGTGGATAAATTTAAAGCTAATAGATAGCAACATGAATTAAGGTAAGAGTATGTAGAAACGTAAAGACTGGAAAATAATGTTCTTCTTTGAAAAACAGTATCATTACTATTAATAAATAATATAAGCATTAACAATAAAATATCATATTTAAAACGAAAATTAAATTGGAAAACATTCAAGTTTTTACACGACTCAAAAGCGTTACTTAATTGAAGTGTTTAAAATTCAGTATTTACTTTAATTATTTATACTGTGTGGCTGAATGCATTTAATGCTAAACATCGGATTTCGATACTCGCAGTGGGCAGAGCACATATAGCTAATCGTGTAGCTTTGTACTTAACAGAAATATGCACACTATGGCATTTAGTATAGTAGTTCGCAGTTACACACTTACACTAGATTTACTCTAGTTACTGTATACGAAAATTACGGTGGTATTTACAGTTCTTTCTTGAACTGCTGAAAACCAATAGAAAATACAGTGGTATTTTATTATGCCATTTGAGCAGCTGGTGGTACACAGAAGAACCGCCATGCTGCTCGATATATCGCAATTCTCAAGCAACTTTCCACCTGTCTCTATCAGTAACCAACTTAATAGATTGGCCTCCTGCTCATTCAGCCCAAGCAAGGCTGGTGCCACAGGAGGGTACGAAGATATCATGCTCACTAGGTCCAACTTTGTTTCCCCCAGTTCTATTCTACTACCAACGTTAATATATATATGTAACTTACATTACAAATTGCCAAGCTTTCCAGGGCTTATACTAAAACTTTGGTCAAATTTGTGTTTCTCTTAGAACGAGTATGTCTGCTTTGATATTCAACGCTAAAACATAACAGTCAAGTCTATACTAATACACAAAAAACTGAAACCTGCAGGAAATACCACCAAAAAACATTTCAAACACCAAATGAAACCACAATCAACACGTGTTTCGTCAAAAAAGAAAACTACATAAACAAAGTGTTAGAAAATCTAACACCCCAATGAAAGAATAGACCATTCCAAGCTTTTACTTGTTGTTAAACAAATGTTTAAACAACTATATTCAAACAAAGAGTTGTTTATACCTTGTCTTTCCAGTTGCATCAGTAGTAGCTCAAACAGAAAATATGAATGAACAAGATGTCGCAACACAACTTTTCATTAAACCAGTCGACAAAGAAATACAACATACTAGGGAAAAAAGGCTGAAAATATGACTCCAAGTCAGAATCGTATATAATATATATCAATCAGTCCTTAACCTGTCATTAAAATCAAGACTACATACCACCTGCTTGGAAGCTAGCAGATGTCCAATGTTTCTAAAAGAGATTAAGCTGGCAAATAGACCAGAAAGCTACAGAGCAATCAGCCTAACGAGATGTATTGCCACATTTCTAGAAAATCATCAGTAGAAGACTAAAGCTATCTAGAGCTATCACTGAACTTTCCGGAAATACAAAATGATTTCCACAAATCAAGACAAACCACAGATAATTTAATCCTTCTTACCAAAATTGTAATATAATTTCAATCAGAAAGAATGCACTGTCACCTACCTGCCTTCTCAATATAGAGAAAGCCTTTGACAATGTATGGCATAATGGGTTAAGATTCCAAATGTCTCATATCATACTGCCGCGTGATATTATTCTTTGGCTTTCCAACTTTCTCGATATTAAAAAAGGTAAGAATTAATGTGTTGCCCACATTCTCAGAATATTTTAATCCAGGGGCAGGTGCTCCGTTCCATAGCTAACTCTAAACTGTTCCCAGTTTGCTTACGACGTGGTTTTATAGAAGAGTTCAAAATCTCCCGCCATAGCTGCGACTAATTTACAATCACAATTAAACATAAGAGAGGATTTCTGTAATAAATGGAGAATAAAGATAAATACTCCCAACTCACCAGTGATACTTTTCGCAAAATAGTGAATTAAGTAGCTAGCCTTGCAAACGAACTATATTTAAGTGGAACCTTTCTCGATATAATCATATTAGCTAAATTCCTGGGCTTGACTTACGACTGTCAGGTCTCTGTGTCTTGTTCGCGATAAATTCGACAATAAACGGACAGCACACACTCCACTTGTTTTAAGATAATATGTTCAAAACAAGTCAAACTATGTACAAAATTTCTTTACACTATGAACATCATAGCTGTATCTCAAACTCTAAATAATTCTATTTTCTTGTCAAAAGTCCACTGAGGCTGATTCAATTATTTTAAAATCTAACTAACAAGATGAACTATTTTTCTTTACTCTTCTCACATTAGTATCAGTGAATAATTCACTTACATTACTCTGTGGTTTACCACAGTTGTATCTCGAACTTTAAATAATCGTCTTCTTTAGTCAAAGCCCACACAGACGGATTCAATTACTTTAGAACACCCTTTCACTAGACCAACTATTCTCCATATCTCTATTAAACCGCGAAACATACTTTAAAATATCGCCTGTTATAGCTAATCACTCACACACTGGCTAACTTTATGTTTTCTTTCGCTAACTAATTTTCTGGCCGAACTACACTTTGCTTTTTCTCTACTTTACTGCACTTGACTTCTTCTTCTTGACTTGCACTTCTGATCCACCTTTATAAATACCTTATTCACTGAGGCCTCGTAAAATAGCAAATATTCGAGTAATGTGACGTCAACAATATTAGTAAAGCCTAGACAACAAAGTAATTGCAAATACAAGGTACGACTGTACGGAATTACTTAATCAAACTTCTTATAACTATCGCCTTTAGAATGGTTAACTTTTAACTCTATTGTTACGAAAACTAAACAATCATTAAATATTAACTCACAAAATATATCAAATAATAATTCCTACACTAAATAGTCTCGTATAGCCAACAAGTAGAAATATTTACAATATTGTTTTTTACACTATATACAAAGACTGTTCTTAGTTTATATACTAAGTCTTCTCATATAGTCTACACCAACATTTACAGTTCTTTTGTAGGTCTTTCCTCACGTAGGGCCTCTGGTAGGTATTTACCTAGACAGGATCCCTTGTCTTCATCTTGATCTTGTGTTGTCTGGGGTCTGTCTCTCCTGATCTATCTGTATACTGGCACAGTAGATCTTCTACCTCTTTCTTCCTCCTGCCAGTCAGTTCTTCACTTATATTGACATCTTTGTCTGTCTCATCTCCACCCGGAGTTTTAGGCGTAGTAGGTTTCATCTTCTATAACGAAATCACTGTCTTCATATTCTGATTCTATGACAGCCACACCTGCCACGTCCATCTGTATCTCAATAGCTGCCCCCATAAGGTCTTCTTCCCTCTCGAAGTTCCTCTTCAACAGATTGGTATGGTAGACCTTGGTAGCCCCATCCACTTTCACCTTGTAATGCATTCTGTTGACCACTTCCTGGACTGCAAAAGGTCATTTCCACTGGAGGGTGAATTTGTTGTTGTCTGTGGGTAGCAGTACTAAAACCTTCTTAAAGCTAGCTTTTATATGTGGAACATATGTTAGCTAAGTTCTTGCACATATCTTAAAATATAACATTGATAAACGGAAACATCGGCACATGTAGATATGTAGATCTTGAAAGTCGAGTTGTTCAAAACTTAAAAATAGCGTTGATAACTGGAACAATTGTTGGTTGAGATGTTGCAAAGGAAATATTTGCTGAAGCTTTTCACCAGGTACTAGTCATAGCAGAACCGTCTGGAAAATGATCTATAGGAAATAGTACAGCTTATAAAACCTTCTGCCTAGCCTTTAAATATCGACCCTTGGCCTTGTCACATAAGTACTACTTACTGCCATGGATGTGTTTAGTCGAACTGCTTTGAAAGGTCCAGGACAATACTCCTTTCTGGTCATCCATTTTGTAAGTCTCTTTCCCTTTTGTCTTGTGCTCGACTTTCTTCTGTGCACTGTTCCGAAGTTTCTGCAGAGAAGGGTCTTTCTTCTGCACTTCCTTCAGCTCCTGTGAACCTACATTCAGGATGTCATTTTTGAAGACATTATGACGCTTGATATTTAGTCTGCTCTTTTTCCCTTGAGCTATTGTGGTGGCAGCAGATGCCACATCATTCTTACTTCTGTATAGTTCCTCCAAATTTCTACTACCTGGTATGTTTCCAATCACAAAGTCGTATATTGGTGTCTTGATACACATGGCTTCAAGGTCTCCAACATAATATGGAGTATCCACCTTTATTTTTGGTATAGGAAACTTTCTCATTGTTCCATCAATTAGTACACACAGGCATACTTTGCCTGTCATCCGGTTAGCAGATACTAGACTGATTCTCACTGCTACACTACTGCACCAAGTGTCTCATAGAACCTTCACTTTCTTGTCCCTGACACAGCCTTCACATATTGGTACATCATGATTTTTTGGCACCTCTTGATATTGGTAATATGCTCCAATCACTACAGACACTGTTGATTCTTTTTCTAACTTAAGCCGACCATTAGTCATGTACTGATCAATCATGGAAATGGCACTTCTTTCTTGTAGTGAATCTGATGAGTTGTCTTGATTCTACTTTTTTCTAGCAGCAGCATCCATTTACAGCCTTTCTTTTCTTGTTTCTTACCAGCACTATCCTTGTAAGTAGCTCCAGCTGCATTATGTTGAGCTTTCTACTGTTACTTGTCGGTAATGGAATTGCACTCCTTCACAATGTGACCCATTTTATAACAAATATAGCATCTCTTTTCATCTCTTCTCCCTTCTGTCACCTTTGATAGGCTCCTGCTTCTGGTCAGGCACCACTGGTTTCTACTTTAACTGGATATTCTTGGACTTGCCAGTTATACTCCCTCCATAGGCTTCCATATGCTGTTCTGTCAGCTTGATCATCTCCTCCACATATTTTGGCGCGCTCTCCTTTAGGAACAGTGACATGACAGTTGAGCACATCATCATTAACTATTCATTTATTAGTAGATCTGCCAGTCTCTCAAAACTATTGTCATACTTGGCTATGTCAGTCCATCTTGTGAAGTATCGCCGTAGACGTGCCACAAACTGAAATATAATTTCTCCAGTGTCAGGTTTGACTTCTCTGAACCTCTGCCAAAAGCATTTTTCGGTAAGTTCATATTGTTTTAGTAAAACCACTTTTAATTTGTCATAGCCCATGACATCTTCTGACGTCATATCTGCATATACTTGTAGACCTTTTCCTGTGAGAAACAAGCTGAGACAGACTGCCCAGTCGCCTTTGTCCCAGTTCTAGCTTTGAGTGAATCTTTCATATCTCTCCAGAAGAGCATCCACATCATCTTTCTGTTCATCAAATTTGGGCAGCTTGGGTCGGCTGGCCCTTACCCCATTGTCATTCTTAAATCATTCTTCTTTCTGTTGGGAGAGCTTGGCGATTTCAATTTGTTCTCTTATTCTCTCTGTTTCCTCTCTTTCTCTTTTTTCTTTTTCAATTTGTGCTCTTATTATTTCTCTCTCTATTTCTAGTCTTTCCTTTCTCCCCTTTCCTACTTTTCTCTATTCTCTGTCTCTCCTCCTCTCTCTTCCGTTGCGACTCTTCTCTCTCTCTAGTTTTCGTTTTCGTTTTCGTTTTCCCTACATTATTTTCACTACCACTACTGCTGTGCTACTATTGGGGGGGGGGGGGGGGGCTGCCGTTCACGTCATCTTCTACCACCATTTACTACTGTGTAATCCTAGCTGGGTCGCCACATGTCAGGGTTTTATGAATATGTGGGTTAAGGAATCTTCTATAGTAGGTCTCTGTGTCTTGTTGGCGATAAATTCGACAATGAACGGGCAGCACACACTCCACTTGCTTTAAAATAATATGTTCAAAACAAGACACACTATGTACAAAAATTCTTTACACTATGGACATAACAGTTGTATCTCATACTCTAAATAATTCTATTTTCTTGTAAAAAGTCCATTTAGGCTGATTCAATTACTTTAGAAACCAATTGAAAAAATAAATTATTTTTCTCTACTCTTTTCATAATAGTATCAGTGAATAATTCACTTACGTTACCCAATGAGTTACCAAAGTTGTATCTCGAACTTTAAATAATTGTCTTCTTTTGATAAAGTCCAAACAGACATGTTCAATTACTTTAGAATGGCCCGGCATGGCCAGGTGGATAAGGCGCTCGACTCACAATCTGAGGGTCGCGGGTTCGAATCCGCATCCCACCAAACATGCTCGCCCTTTCAGCCGTGGGGGCGTTATAAGGTGACGGTCAATCCCACTATTCGTTGTTAAAAGAGTAGCCCAGGAGTTGGCGGTGGGTGGTGATGACTAGCTGCCTTCCCTCTAGTCTTACACTGCTAAATTAGGTTTTGTCATCATCAGGTACAAAACGTTGTACATTTGCTGTTATGTTAAACTTATATTAAAGTTTTTCTTCATTACCCATTCAAACCGTCTCCATCCATTATTAGTTCTCAATAGGATTACAGCCTCCAGACTTTTCTAGCCATGACAAACTTGTAACATCCTCCTGGTCTAGACTTTCCTGAAACTACGTTTTCTGTAGTCCAATGATGTTTCAGGATTCAGTACATTGGGAGTACCATACTGTTCTGGTAATGACTGTTTGCTTCATACCATTTCTGGACAGGTGAACAATTTGATGCCCTATAACTTCTGGCACGTGATGAGGTATGATTCTACACCAAGTATCTCAGAGAAATTGTCTGAACAAAGCATTGATCTGTTTCGAGAAAAACTATATCAAGAGAACACCCTTTTATACAAAACAGGTGTGTAGGTGTTTTAATGAATAGATACTAAAAAAACTTATACAGACCAGAATAACAAGTCATACATGTTTGTCCAATCATAAGCTACTTTCTCTCTTACTACTCGGGCATTTACTTAATAACTACTCCATGCACGTAGACAATAACATCAATATAAAACAGTATGCAAACATTTCAGGCAAGACTGTGGAAATAGACAACTTATATTTATACAAAACTTCCAACCTCCACCTTTTTATTTAATACTTATAAAGTGATGTTAAAGAGAACTAAAAACCTTTAAATTACTAGTTGTTAAGCCCATCCTCCTTCGTTTGTACTGAAAATTTGTTTAAATATAAATCAGGTGAACTGAGACAAGCCCAGCTACTTGTAGTTGGTCTTTCTGTCCTTGTATACTGAACAAATATCTAAATATTGTAAAGTTATAAACCAAGGATAACTTTGAGTAATTAACGACCTCTGAATTCTCCACAATGTAGTTACCATGATCGAGAGTTTACATTTCAGTATAGTTTCATATTCATTATAAAAAAAAATAATTTTTATATGCCAGTACTTATAACCATCATTTTTCAATTTATTTATGAATAATTCAACATTATCCATAAAAGAATTACTGTTATAACATATTTTTAAAATACATTCATATGTATGTATATACATATACAGTTGTGTGCGTAGTAATCTACAGACATTCTTAGTGCACATTCAGTTGCTGCATGTTTAGAAATCGGATTTCGAAGTTACTAGTACCATCGGTTATGGAGGATGTAAAAAGCTTCTGTCTTCAGTAAACAAGTCACAAGCACTCATGTCCACGCCATAAAGAGAAGAAGTGGTACAGTGTGCACCTGACTCTTCCATGTCTCATGACCAAATTCACGACAACTCAACAATGATGGAACCAAAATATTGTGGAAAGAGGTCCAAAGGGAACCTTACTTTCTTGTTTCAAACGTGACATGAATACCGACTAAGGCTGTACTACTACTACTACCACTACTAATACTCTCACCAAAATATTAAGAACAAAACTCAGAAACAAAGCTGTCACTCGCAAAAATATTCAGATTTATAATGTTTATCAAGACAAATCCAAATAAAATAAAACCATTTTCGCACTACTAACACACACTAAACACAAATTATTCCATCTGACCTTTTTTTGTTCTGAAGTAGGTGGCTTCGTCTTTGCCTGCAAGCTATTTTATTATTGTATGTATGATCAAAATAGAACAAGTTAACAGTGAAATGTCATTTGTTGGTAGATTTGATATTGTTTGAAGCTGAAAGCTGACAAATGTAATCAGGGAACAGATATTACGAGGTGACGCCATCCTCTGAATAAAGAAAGCAAAGTGACATTTTGGAAACAGGTACACTTCCCTTGTTGAGTTGTATTTGCCTTTCATCATAACTAGTTTGACAGAAATTCATCTTAAGAGATGAAAAGCTAGCGAGCTATTGAATGATTCAGTTCAAGCAATCATCCACTTGTCTATGTAGGTTTGACATTATCTGTAGCTGAAAACAACCAATGCAGTCAGGAACAGAGATCACGAGGTTACGCTATCCTCTAGATAAAGAAAGCAAGTTAACATTATGGAAACATGTGTACTTTCCTTGTTCAGTTATACTTGGCTTTCATCTTAGATATTCATCTTAGTAGATGAAAAGATAACGAGCTATTGATTGATTCAGTAGAAGCAACCATCCACTTGTTTATGTGGATATATACACTGTTTTTATGTGGTGTTTAAATAAAGATTGTTCCACTGCCAGTTAAATGTTTCTAATATTTTTATTTCTCATGCACCTTAAAAATCAGTCAAGTTATCAACTACAAAGCACTCCCCTAATTTCTTAAACACATCTGTTATTATTTGCGGGTTTGTTTGTCTCATACTCGTCTGGAAATCAATTTTACTTGAAAATATCAAAGTAAACATGGAAAGAAAAAATCGGGCGCAGAGTCATCAGAATTTATCGTGGAGTTTCTGAAGTGATAAAGTGCATATTGGCCCTTGCTTGATCTCTTGAATTTATTGTGTTTAAAGGAATGCTTTTACTATAAGAATGGCTTATTCTACATGTAGAAGTACTCACCACGAACAAGAAAGCGACTTTACGGAAGCAAGGATAAATAAGGGCCATTGGCGTGGAATTTGATATGTGTTGAGTCTAAGACCACTTGAAGATGTCTCTTCAGGACTATCAGGTCATTGCCAATCAGAACACATTAACTCCAGCTCTGATGCAGACCACAGATGATCAGCCAAGAAGAACTGAATGTGCCAACTTGTGGATATTCTGTGCTATTTAGATCTATTTCCCACGCAGGTGAAACAGTGGGCATCCATGAATCATAGCTAGGATTAGCAGGTAATTAGACGACTAGTGATCGAAAGGATGTCACAAACCCTTGCTCTTTGAGACAATGAATGAATTTTGAGATGAGTGAGAAGCTTCACTTGAAGTTTGAAAACAATCACTCCCATAAGTTAGTTGAGTGATGAGTATCAAAACATGAAGATGCAGTCTTTATGTGTATTAGGGGAAGTGGGAAGTAAATCCACGTAGCAAAACTTTGTAATTCACGCAAAAAACTTAGTAAGTGACTTGTACATGGAAGAAAGTTCCTAAGGAAAGACAGTGAAAGCATTGGCAAAGGCTAATGGTTAAAAGTATGATTAATGCCACCTAACCATGTAGGACCCGAACAGTCTCGATCCCCATTCCTACCTACTAAACTTGGGCTCTGTCTGTATAACAACTAGATGATAGGTTTGGAATCAGGCAAGGCCAGAAAGTGTGGCATGCATGTTCTCATTGACAATTTGAGTGGAAAACCAGGGTGACCCAGGGACCAAGAAGTCCTTGAATTCCTTTGGCACATGTTCTATTGACGAAGATGAATATGTGTTGCTTGATCAGTATTTACCTTACGGTTGTAACACTTTAGCCCACACATTTAGCTGGGCTTGCCTAATGGATTTCGCCTGACCTTACAATGGAATCTGAACTTCTATAAGAAGGATAATATTCTGGATGCATCTGGTTATGTTACTTTTGTATTATGCAGCAGTTTTTTATGAGTATTCCTGAACATTTTTTTCGTTGCATTAATAGATTGAGGAGCTTGAGGTCCTCTAACATCAGACAAGAATTCCATCATCATGAAGCTGCAGTGGCATTTTCCAGTGTAGCCCATATAAATATCTATATATGTATTGTAAAAATAGCATTGTATGTTTCTTTGATTTTTTCTGTTGTGTATAGATATGTGCATATATATTTTGATAATATTTTACTTTTGAGTGATTAAAAATGTCATACTTTCATGCTTGGACAGCATTGACGTTCTTCATAAATATTATGTTTGTTTATTATAAATGAATTTCCTTTCTTTTTTAGTGTTTGACTGTTAATATTTTGATTATTTTAAAAGGTTTGATTTCTGTGCATTGTGCGTCATGTATTTCATTTTAAAGGGTTATTCTGGGTAAAGACTGTGAGAAGTTCTTTATTTTTATTTTTTTATGACCATAAAAGATTTTTTTGTATTTGTTTCACTGTCTTAGGGTACTTCATTTGTGTGTTGTGCATTGTTTAATCATTGCTTCATTTTTTATCTACTTATGCAAAGTATATCAGACAACTGCCTCCTAAAGGTGGTAGGTATTCATTATTAAAGCTTTTTTCTTCTTTTTTATGTTTTGATGTTAAAGCTCATTTCTTTGTTAAAGGGTATTTTTGTCTCGTAAGTGTGTATCTGAGAGTTGATTGTTCTTTGTGAAAGGGTTGTATTGTCCATGTGGCGTGTAATTGTTTTACGAATGGGGTAAAGTTAATATACCTCTGGATCACATGGCGAACTTAAAAGCTAATTGGCTTTCAAATTAATTTCATTTGTCAGCCTGAGAGAAAGAGAAGGTAGAAGTGCTATAGGTGGGCATAACGCGGTTTTCGATCTTCTATAGTAATATAGAATTATTCCAAATTATTGATTATTTAGTTTCTGCAATGTCATGGTGACAACACATGGTCAAGAGCTGCTAAAATTATTTTGTTTTAGAAGCTTCACAATTTTTTCTCTAGTAGGTAACGTCTTTTCTGCCGATGGAAATATTCCTATAATGTACGTAAAATATTGGTTGAACAGATTTGCTAGCAGATTGTGATGTTCACTGAAGCTGACAACTGACCAATGTTGTCAAGGGACAGAAATCACGCCATCAACTGGTCAAAGAAAGCAAGTTAACATTCTGGAAACAGAGGGACTTTCTTTGCTCAGTTCTACTTGATTTTCATCGTGACTAGCTTGGCAGAAACTCATCTTGAGGTACGAAAAGCTGGTGAGCTATTCAATGATCTAGTACAGACAATAACCCACTTGTTTACGCAGTTATGCACACTGTTTTTTATGTCGTGTCTAAGTACTGTTTTCACCATTATTTGAATTTTTCCAATCTCTTTATGTCTCATGCAACTTAAAATCCAGTCAATCATTCAACCCAAACACACACCCTTACTTCTTTATCATATTTACCTGAGAATACCATATTTTCGTAAAAGTACAAGTACGAATTAGACACATTTAAGGAAAAATTCGTTCCAATGAGAATATCAATAACTAGCTTAAATACTTGTTCATGAAGAAAAATATATTTGTTATGCATTGCTTTTAGTGAACATGTACTTAGAAATAACTATATTTATGCCTACAAATTGATCTATTAAATGATTGAAGACTAATCAAATCTTTTAAATCGATTTTAATATATAAAGTAGCACAGTCATATGTAAAAAAAGAAATGACTGATTCAATATATTTCAAAATAATTAACATTCCAAAACTGGCGTATTGGTTATGGAAACAATAATCTGAATCATTTTCTGACAATAATTTTATTTCATTAAATAAAGCATCTAGAATTTTGTTAAGTATGATAAAAATAGGTTTAGTAATGGCATTTATTGAGTTAGTAATAAATCTCAGTTTAATAGGAATTTTATGTAATTTCAGTAAGTTTAAATATGTAGAACCATTATATCTATATTCCATTTGTATTGTTTTTGTAGATTAGTAATAAAACTTTTATGTAATATATCTTTAGCAAATATTTTGGTTATATTAGTTTCCAGAATTAGAATTTATGCATAGAATTTGTTACATATAAATCCAAAATTACAATCTGCTTTACCAATTAGGAGAATGGCAAATTGTTTCTGAATCTCTCTAATTTTATTTTGAAAAGTACGGATTGTAATATCTATTTAAGTTTTAGACAAATTTAAAATATTCAACTGTTTTTTTACAGAATTAATTAATAAATTATGTCCATTCGCAAACGAATCAGGGAGGATGAAAATAATTTTTACTAATTTTATTAAAATAGTCATCAATGTTTTATTCTAAATATTTTAGTATTTAATTTTTTTTATTTTTTATAATTCTAAACTTATTGCCTTTTTAAAACTATTTTTAGTTCTTCACCTAATGGCTTATAAATTATATGTGATGATATTATTATAAAATAATAATTTAAGTTAGTAATTAATATTAATGCAGTACTTAAAACGAAGAGGTCTTATCAGTTCATTATATTTGAAATTAACTGTAGGTTGTAACGACTTAATAGAAAATACTTCAGCTTGTATATTTTTTGTAGATTACAGATGGTAAAAATAAATCCTCACATATACTTCATACTTTAAAACTATCACAATATGAAATTTTCTTTTTATCCATTATTTCAATACTGCTATAAAGTAGAAAGTGATCCCATTTGAATGTAAATTTAGTTATATCTAAAATAAGGTATTCATGTGAATATTTTTTTAAATAAAACGAAAAACAAACTTTGATAAATATTTACTTTTGTATAATTTAATTCGAATATCTTTTCTTATTATCTTTTTTAAATTTTCAGTGCTGACTAAAGTGTAGATACCATTTGCAATGAAAAACAGAAACAACTCCAGATGTTTTTTATTCTACCCAACGTTTCGGCTTACGCCTTTTTCAAGGGTCTGTGACATTCAATAACATTAAAACAGTCGTAAGCCAAAACGTCGGGTAGAATAAAAAGCATTTATTTGAAGTTGTTTGCCGTCTTAATTGCAAATGAATATCTTTTTTCGTAACAAAATTCAAAATATTAATATGTTTATCAAAACCAGAATCCGAATCCATACAAAATAGTTGAAATTAATCCATTCTAATTTATGCTTATCTCTATCTCTATTTCTATATATTTAATGTTAAAAATATCAATCTGATATAAACATCTAGTACAAGAAGTCTCACTTAAATATTCAGCAGATTTATTTTGAAAATCCTGATTTAATCCGTTTGGGTAGAAATATTTCCTTTAAAATAAAATAATATTCAAGCTCTATCAGAGAGTCAGCATTACAACCCCCTTTTCTAAAATAATAATTTTAACATTAAAAAAGGAATGAATGTTCAAATTATCTATTCCAATAAAATGCATAAAATATTGGAAGTTTTCTCATATATTGTAAACCACATATATCACAAGTTAATAAATAGATTACATTATTCATCTTACAAAACGGTGTATCTTTATATAAACGGTGATAATCCATTGAAACTGGACAAACTAGAGATCTTGAACTTTTTAAATGTGATGACGAGGAACTCACTTTTTAGGAAATATAAGTTTGGCGACGGCTTGAATAGGTAATGAAGAAAAGTGTATTATACTATACATATAAAACGTTTCGACAAGATTATGTCATCATCAAGTACATCATCTTGTACCAGGTGATGCCATAATCGTGTAGAAATGTTTTACATTTAAAATAAAGTTTTCTTGATTACCCATTGAAGCCGTTTCCAAATTTTTATCTTGAATTGTATATTTTTAATAAATGGATATGAAATATTTAAATCCCTAGTAAATGTTTAGCTAGACTAAAAACTTGTAGACAAATGAATGTCAGAGAAAGGAAAGAAGAGGGAGTGGTGATAAATCAGCACCTGACATCACTTTACATATGAATAAATAAAACAAGTCTAATACTATAAATTACATCAATTTTATATAGTGCATTATAATGCGTACAGTAAATTAAGTTCATACTACTTATATAATGATGTGTGCTTGGCTTTTTCATAACAATCTGGTAACATAACTGATAACATAACTGGCGCCAAGCCTGAGTTTTTGTGCATGTGTGATACACATTTAATCATTCCCTGCGAAAACGTCCTAGAGAAACAACTTCGAGGGAGACATCCAATTTCTTCCCCAGGAGTTATGCGTAATCCCACCCAAAGGCACAGATTTTAGATCATGAAATCGTGTTTCTGATTTCAATACTGCAAAGGACAGATCCACTAACTGCTAATGATTGTTTCGTATCTTTTTTTTTTTAATGTTTGTTTATTTGATAAAACGGCACTCTTTTTTTGGAATGGATGTGTATTTACGTTAGTCTGTTTATATCTTACAATACTTAGTTTGGCTGTTTTTAATTCACTACTTATTATAGACGATGAAAGTGCAGTATTTATTTTAAAATAAAAACAAAATTAACGTTTGAAATGCACACTATTTTTTTTTTATTTAGCCGACGGCCAACATTAAAAGACTACATGTTTCAGTGGCTACATGCTAACATTATCAGGAGTAAAAACTTCCATGACAAGAAGGTACTTTTATAAGGAAAAGGTTTATCTCATTGTAATCTATAAGGGTGGTACGAGTATTATACAAAAGAAGTCTATATTAAGACTATACTACTTTCCAAAACTGTGTATTATCACAAGCTAACCCTTCATCTCCATTTAACAAAGAATTACTTATTTTACAGTACAAAATTTGTATTGATTCTCTAATATTCAATTCACTTTGAGTATTATGTTCATTTAAAATTATTTTTATGCCAATTTATTGAATGACCTGTTTCGATAATGTGTTCAGCAAGAGGAGAAATTAAAATCTTATTTTTACGTACATAACCTATATGTTCATTAAGACGATATTTCAAATTATGTTTAGCTTGACCAATACAATTTTCTTAATGCACAGGTTTGAAAAGAAATATTGATTTCTTGTGTACAATATTCATACCACCCTCATAGATTACAATGAGTTAAACCTTTTCCTTGTAAAACTACCCGCTTCTCATGTCGGTTTTTACTTCTGATGATGATAGCGTAAAGCTATGGAAACATGTAGAGATTTTTAAACGTTGATTTTGTTTTTATTTTAAAATTTATTGCGCAAGTTGCCGTTATTGAATTGTTGCAGTATTTATTGTATAAGCTTACATATCTGTAAGTGTTTTTTACATTTTGGGAACATCTGTAATACTCATACTTTGAACGACTTAAGTGTCAACCCCAGGCAGTTGCAGGTTCTTAAATAACTCTCAACTGCCAATAGATTGTTTGTCTCTAACTGCAATTTAACATGTATGTAACTTACTGGATAGTTTAAGATTTGCTACGTTCCACTATAATTTTTTCAAGATTACTTACCAACGTGTCCGTATATTCTATTAGTTTGTCTTCGTCGACAGATTGAAATTTCTCTTTTTTGGCTTCTTTCAGCAAATCTTTTAAAAAAATTCTGCAATAATTGAGAATAATAACTACAATCTTTTATAGCTAGTTATGCATAAAAACTATCTACCGATAAACGTAAACTCAAAGTAAAAATATAAACAAATAAAACACTAATTAAATGTTTGGGCTCAACTTTATTCATTTATTCTTATGACACCTAGACCTCTAACTGGTTTACAATTAGCACTTAATTATAAAAGTAACATTATCCACTAAAGTTAAAATACAAAACAGAAAAAAAAAAAGTTTTATAATTTGATTACTCTGGTTCACAATCATCCATTTAGGACAGAGTGACTATTAACACACACGGGGAGAGCACGGCCAGTGGCTAGTGTGCCGGACTGTAGATCCAAAGTTCTGGGGTTCGTGCTCCGCACTTTGAGGCAGTGGAAGCGTTATAAGCGTTACGGTCAAATCCACTTTTCGATTAGAGTAATCTATGAATTGGTAGTGGGTGGTGTTGACTGCCTTCCCTCTAGTTTAACACTTCAAAATTAGGGACGGCTAGCGCAACTAGCCCTCGAAAAGCTTTGCGCAAAATTCAACAAATTAATATATTATCACAGAAACTTCTCACTTTTGTTATTTAAAACTAATTGAAAATGACCTCTTTAATTCAATAACATGAAAATTACTCTTTATTCCTGCCGACAGAGTATTTCAGTACGACTCTAACGACCTTTTGTGTAATTTTTGGTAACAAACTAGGGTCCTCACGAGATGCGAAAATCCAGAAATATTGGAATATAACACAGGGATCTGTAGGACTTTGTCTGAGGAGTCTTTTGCTGTGGCTTTTTCTATGGATGTAAAGGGCGTAATTGTTTTCAATCTCCCCAAAGTTAACTAATCTCATCGCTCCAGTCATGACTGTGCACGTCTTCCTACAATGCTGTGAACATACCCGCTCCGTAAGTAGACGTGCTACCTTTCGGCCGTTTGGCATTTTTATCAGTACCAGTGGAAATTCTTCTCTGATCTCTTTCTCTAGAACTTCTATCCCACCATGATCGAACCTATATATGCTTCATTTGTAGCACATCGGGCAGTTTTTTACCTTAAACTTTCAAGTAAACTTAGAATCTATGCTTTTGACATTTGCAATCTTGATAGATAATCTGTTCTTGTCTTAAGAATTCCCGGTGAATAATGGATTCGCAATAATCGCTATAAATATTACATTACAATAACACCATGACTTCAGGTAAAGTTTAGTAACAAATTTCCCCATCTACCAAAAAATAAAATTATTGTATCTTCTTTAGTTAGTTTTTTTTTTTTTTTTGTCATTCGAGGTTGACGATCACCATTGGATTCATTATACGATTGTACATATTCCATAAAATTTGTAACAGAGTTGAGGAAACACCGTATGTGCTCTGATTGACTCAGATCTTCGTTGTTACTGTAATCATGTGATGTAACATTTTACTTGGACAAGCCTCCACTAAGACTATATATACAGGATTACGACTGAACATCTCTATCATGTCAAAAACTATAGTTGTTTTCGTAGCTCAGGTATTAAATTGCATTTTTTTAGGAGAGATAGTAAATATGTCTAGGAAAGTGTATGTAAAACTGACTTATTTACATCGCAATTACAAATACTATAACCTCCAAGTACTAATAATGTTGTTTCAGGATCTGAAAAGGCAGCGTCCATTCAACCAGTTATTAATGTCAAACTAAGGTAATATATTCTATTGTGTATTAGGTAGGATATTCACTTGAATTGTAATTTTCCCCTTATGATACAAATTGATTCTATAGAATTGCGATATATAACAAATCTTTTGATACGATTATTCTTAACCTCGTATTTTGAAGAAATGATGAAAATAATGTTTGTAATTGTGAATTTTCTCGTTATTGTAGGAATTAATTTAGAAAAAAAATCCATTTAAAAGTGACGTTACACTTATTATACAAGTCTGACTCATCTATTACTTTGAAGAATTAATTTTATACGTGTTATCTCACATTCTTATGGACTGTATCAGCGTCTTATTAAGTCTTTTTGTGGTTCGCTCCGCACTTTCAGGCCGTGGAATCGTTATAAAAGTGATGGTCAAATCCCGCTATTCGATTAGAGTAGCCCAAAAGTTGGTAGTTGGTTGACTATCTTCCTTCTAGTCTATCAATTCAAAATTAATGACGACTAATGCAAATGTGTATGTTTGCGCGAACATCCGAAAAAATAAAGAGTTTTTTTCTTTTTTCTAAACTAACGATAAACTTACCTAAGTTTTCATTGTTCTTTATTTTAGAATGAAAAAGTAAACCAAACGGGGTAACTGAATAAATGATAGAAATTCTCTCTGTGTAATATTTTGACACTAATTACTGAAACTTACTTTCTTCTGTACTCAAAGACCAATCATTAAATTCTGCCGAATTTATCAATGACTCCTTATGTTTTCACCTGAAGGGTTCAAACTTTTGTAGCACAACTTCATCTGTCACAAACTGTCGCAATTTGAATGGAAGTATTATTTTTATGCGCACTTGAAGGTTAATTAAGGTGACGTGGGTTATCAACCTTATTTTCATTCATCGAAGTTCTCAAGCATCTGAGTTGTCTTTATATTATTTAGTATTGTTTCAATAACGACATTTTTTAATAAAGACAAATATTTAGTTGATAGATTCTATATCTTTTGGGGACCCTTGGCTCTTTCAACTAGGTCATGCTTTAAAAAATTTCAGTAAGCATTGGCAGTTTGGTTGCATGGAACAAATTGCATTGATAATTTTTTTACCTGCAAATATAAATTCCACCACGATAACAAATGGACAGTTGTACACGTTCAAACAGTATATTTACTCGGCGTGTCTGCGGACTTAAAACGTTTGAAACCAGGTTTCGATTCCCATAGTGGGCAGAGTACATATAGCCCATTGTGTAGCCTTGTGTTTAATTAAAAAGAAATAAACAAAAGTATATTTATTTATGTTTCCAAAAGATGCATGTCAGATTGAAGTATTTCCGCGTCCATTTGTGTCGCAAGAACTTGGTCTTCAGCACAATCCTATTATTACATTATTATTTTATATTTGTGCCCCCCAGTGGCACAGCGGTATGTCTTCGGACTTATAACGCTAGAATCCGGGTTTCTATTCCCGTGGTTGGCAGAGCACAGATAGCCCATTGTGTAGCTTTGTGCTTAATTACAAACAACAACAATTTTATATTTGTAAATGATCGATTATCAGAAGTTTTCGGTTTACTTGTAAAGTATCGGTGAGTATTAGATTATATTTGTAAAGAAGTATCTTGTTTCTGCTATATAAGCATTTCAATTGTATCGTAATGAAAGCCGCTCCATTCTCTCTTAAACACAAGTCCCTTTGTGCTGATCTCTAATATAAAGATTGTTTGCATTCGCGTTGTAGAAAAATTAATTAGGACTTGGGCAAATAAATTAATTTCTGTTTATGATAAGAAATATTTTAAGACAATCTCGAATTTTAAACTACCTCGAGATGTAAACAACATAAAGGAAATCTATAACTAAAATTGACCATAGTAGACAGGATATTTATGAAACGTTTTGACGTGTAAGAAATTCTATTTATAAAAAAAGTCTGTTTGTAGGTCTGTGACATTTCCTGATTATCTTAAGGACATGCCAATCAGTGATTGCCTTACCGGCCTATGTTGATCTGACTCATTTTATAAGTTGTACTATTTCCTATTGATCATGATCCAGACGGTTCTGCTATGACTAGTATCTGGGAAAAAGCTTCAGCAGATATTTCCTTTGCAACATCTCAACCAACAATTGGTCCAG
>NW_013670385.1:54773-58770 GCF_000517525.1 Limulus polyphemus
TCCGTTTATCAACGTTATATTTTAAGATCTGTGCAAGAACTTAGCTAACAGATGTTTCCGCATATAAAAGTTATTGAAAATAATAAAATGTGACAAACCTCTTGCACAATTCAAGTTTCAAGAAGGATTTAATTTAGAAAAACTATCAAGTATGACTGATGTCTAGTAGTGAAGTCTTAAAAATACCTTCAACTACAACTAATATATTATTATAGTAGAAACCAGTAATAGAAAAAACTTCCAAGTATGGCTAATGTCTCGTTATCATAGAAAAATGTCTTACAAGAACATCCAAGTATGACTAATATCCCCGTATGGTAGGATCTAGTCTAAAACTGTAAGCATGACTAATATCCCACTTTGGTAGAGACTAGTCTTAGAAAAACCTCCAAGTATGGCTAGTACTTCTTATGGTGGAAACTAATCTTAGGAAGATCCCCTAGTATGACTAAGATCTGCTGTAAAAACTAATTTTTCCAAATGCGATAATTATTTTGCTATGATAGGAACTAATTATAATATCACACAACATGTCCTCACGATAAAAAATAAAAATCGCCTTCAATTCGTTACTCAAACACAATGTGTCCTTAAGATACAAACTAAAACATGCCTTCCATTCGTTATCCTACACACAGTATTATTCTCTTCCGACATAAAGTAAAACCGATTCCTTAGCTTGTACATATAGTATGCCTTTACAATACACAGGCACGCTGACAGGGTGGAGCAATAAGGGCAACTGCCCAGGGGCCCGGGCGAATGAAACCTGGTTATGCCGTAAAGCCCGCAAAGCATCTTTACGCTGTATCTTCATTTAATTATAAAAAAAAACATAATTTTTGGCTTTTCTTTGCATATAGACGCTTGATACATTAAGAACGACTGAAATAATAATTTGAGTAATAATTAATATGTATTTGTTACTTTATAGATTTAATAGATATTTGTCATTACTTTATTAACGTTTTTACGCTTATACTGTGAGGTAAAAATGGCTGCTGCTATGATTTTGTCTGGTTTATGTGCTCGTTGCTGTCCTAATTTAGGATCTTCTTTTTAATAAATTCTTGAAAATGTTAAAAAAAGAGAGAGAGAAAGGAGGCCCGTACTGGCTCTCGACGTTCATGACAATACAAACTAAAACTCAACCCCAATTCATTATTCTATGTAGAATATTCAGTTCGTTACCCTACGTTACCTTAATATGTCCTTACGATACAAATTAAATCTTACCTTCAGTTCGTTAGCTTCGATAAACCCGCTGCCATCTATGTCATATTCTCTCCAGATCTGAAAATACGATTCTTCAATTTAACTTAATTTACATGCAATAAAAAGATATAAAAATCGAACTATATCTAATTTTAAAAGGTGATAGGCTTTTTAGTTATTTCTTAACTTGCGATGAGGCTGTGAGATTAAGCAGAGTCACATATAAAAGTAAATAAAATACAATTAATTAACTGTAGCAAATCGAAAATAAGCTTTAACATAGAATTGAAAACAAAGTATATGAAATCATAATGTTAGCCATGAATTGAACTACAGGAAGTCTGAAAAATAGGAAGGTTTGTAATAAATATCTAAATGTAAAAAAAAATTATTCTTCTAAATTAAAACAAGCATGTATAATGAAGAATGACAATAAACCTCGAAAAAATGCTGTAATCACACAGAATTACAATAATCCACTTACAGTAAAGACAATACTATAAAATATAGAATAAAAACGGTGCTTATACAGAGCTTTAATGTGTTATATTAAAACACTTTTGGAGATTCACCATGTCGTTAATCTATTTCGTCTTATTCTGTCATGCTTAAGTGACAACAGTAGATCTTGTCTATACAGCATGGTTTCCATTGCAAAAGACTCCTTTGTATTGTTTTCATATTCAAAGAACATCCCGCTCCCATATTTGTTTCCATAATCCATCTAGTTTACAATTACGACAGTTTCACAATACCCATTTCAACAGTCTGATCGCACAGAAATCCTAAAGCGCTGTGTCCAGTGAATTGACCAGTACGTATTTGCAATAATGAGTGAGGCTAAATTTCCATTCTCCAGCTACTTCATGTAAGGCACAGTTGAATGGATATACCGTGGAATCAATTTGTGTTTGTGAGACTTGTGTCGATTTTTTCAGACATTTATGTTGCATTCTACTGTATGCAACTCGTGAACAACTTTTGCTAATGACCTTTGTATTATTGATTTCTCACCTATTACAAAACAACGCACTTTTTTATCGTGAATTGTTGCAGGTATCGTTATGGATGTTTCATTTTTTGTTTGTTTTCCAATGATTTTAAGAACAAAATATATCCCCTTCTCGAAAATCTAATTCCTTTATCCGAATACATATTTGTGGTCTGAATGTATGAATATTTTCCATCGGAAAGGGTTGTCACATAATCATTCCAAAAGCACTTTTTTTTCGATGGCATCACACTACTTACATAACTTACATTCTAATACATTCCATTCCACTGCGACTTTATATCGACTGTGGATGTCGCGTGACTTGTTGATTTACATATTCAAAATTATTTTAATATAATATACTCAACCCTCTATATGGAATCACGTTGGTTGGCCTAGAGTAAATATAACATCTATTCAGAACTATACAAATAAACCTAAAGTTACACATACCAGGATAATTAACCAATAGTAAAGAATAGATGTAATCACAGCCATGGAAAAAAAAGTTCAATAAAGTATTCTAGAGATGCTTTATAAACCCTGACATTAGTTGTGATTAAGACAGTTGATTAAACGTAGCAGCTTTAGTTTAACCCGTTGACTAGCATTGGCTACTAAGAAAGTTAGTAGCCGGAAATTTTTATTCTTGTACGGTACTTTTATATATGTGTTAAAACTCAGTGGACAAGTGACAACAATAAAGCCCATATGTTAGCTGTGAGATAGACTAAACACATTTGTGTCAATAATACCAGGAAAGCTATGACATTCTCACAGTTGGGGTGCTAATGCATTGAAGTGCTTAAGTTTCAAATGCCAACATAAATATTGCCTATAATGAGAGGAATGTGGCCAGACTAATATTTTAAGTGCTATGAATTGACTTTCTTTGTAATTTATGGTGTCTGTATCGTTTGGTAATCTCTTCTAACAGGATGTATCAAGGATTAGGTGGTGTTATTGAAACCACCTGTACTGTAAGCTATTACAACTCGCTAGTAGTGGCAATTAGGTTTATCGGTATAGTGAAACAACATACAAGGACATGTGTTGAAATAAACTTGTATGAAAGTTCAAAGAAATGATATTCAAGTACCGAAAAGCTTTCTTGTTATCATATCGACAGTAATGTTCAAATGCGTCTGCGCTGGGCTGAACGAGAGTGACCCCCCAACAGAGGTGAGATAGTTACGGACAACGAACAAAGGTCACGCTGCTGACCCAACGGTTTATGCGGCACAATAAACAAAAAATACGGCTGCAATGAAACATAAAAATAAACTTGAAATAAAAATATACTTATGAAAGAAAATTAAAATGTTTTTATGTACATATATAAACATGAAATCTTAGTTAAAAACGAAAATACTCATTTATTGTTTAGGTTTATTTACAAATATTATTTTTGGGTCTTGTATATTATGGGCTTTATGTTTCTTAAACTACACACATTTATTCAAGTCATTACGAAGTTTTAAAACTTTTTAACCAGTAGTTTTACTGTTGGAATGAAAAATAGCAAGACTTAACGTTTTTATTTTTGCATCTAAATATGATTTGCATACAACTTCACGTGTACTTATCAGTGCAAATAACTTATAAATTAGGCATTGTTTATCCATACATTGATGCTCCTTTTGTATATATTGTTGCGTCATCGAGATCACGTGACAATTCTCACGCTCTCTTGTTTTTAGAACTATCCCCTAACTTGGCGAATGGTCTAGTAATTACTAGAAATAGGGTACGCTGGTATATAAAAGAGGGGAATGTAATGTGTGTGTA
>NW_013670385.1:58780-59826 GCF_000517525.1 Limulus polyphemus
TTACACTGCTAAATTAGGGACGGCTAGCGCGGATAGCCCTCGTTTAGCTTTGCGCGAAATTCCAAAAACAAACAAACAAACAAGAAAGCTTTTCGGTACTTGAATATCATTTCTTTGAACTTTCAAACAAGTTTATTTCAACACATGCCCTTGTATGTTGTTTCACTATACCGAGAAACCTAATTGCCACTGCTGGTGAGTTGTAATAGCTTACAGAACAGGTGGTTTCAATAACACCGCCTAATCCTGTGATACATCCTGTGACAAGAGATTACCAAACAATACAGACACCATAAATTACAAAGAAAGTCAATTCATAGCACTTAAAATATTAGTCTGGTCACATTCCTCACATTATAGGCAAGATTTATGTTGGAATTTGAAACTTAAGTTCTTCATGTATTAGCACCCCATGAGAATTTCATAGCTTTATATATATTATTGACACGAATGTGTTTTGTCTGTCTCACGACTAACGTATGGGCTTTATTGTTGTCACTTGTACACCAAGTTTTAACACATATATAAAAGAACCGTACAAGAATAAAAATTTCATTTACCAAAAGAACCCACGTACAGCAAATCGTGAGTCTTCGCAAAAATCATTGAAATCTTAACACCATCACTCAGCATTTCATTTAGGTATTTCCACTTATTTTAAATGCAATTATATTTGTTCTAAAACTCATTGCACATATTAGCCATAAACAATAAAAATAATTAAACAAAGACTTTTGCAGGAGCACACAATTTATATTTTTGTCTATATGGAACTGTATTTATTATACATTACTGTGTTCAGTTTTATTACTTTTATCATATTTTGTGTTCTAGTTTCTGCTCAAGAATTATGTATACAATTTTCAATATTTCACTGAATAATATTGTTACGTATCCGTTTGTTAATTGATTTTTCCGTAACTTCGTTCCAACGAAACTTTAACGACACAAGTCTTTACTTAATAAAAATGGTTTATTCTTTCCGAATATAACTCTGCGATACACTTATTCTCAATACTCGCGCTAAAACAACACTGTAACGAACG
>NW_013670385.1:60792-62591 GCF_000517525.1 Limulus polyphemus
GTGTTTTGGAATTTTTTCATTAAAATCCTCTTCAAAGTTCATTAAAGAATACAATTTTGTACAAATAATTGAATGTTATGCTACTATTTATAAAAATAAAATCAGAAATCCATTAAAAGATAAGTTCTCTATCATTTTTTCAATTCACAAATGCACACTTGCATTGCCTACTAAAAGAATTAGTACCGGTAGTCATCGGGTTAAACTATCTGAAAGATCTCGTCCTACTTTGAGAAACCTTCTGGTGTGCTAGACTTTCCAAAAACATATGCTCTGTGAAGATTTTTTGTGAGTAGACCTGCCCTAGATATTAGTTGTACAAAAACATTTTGTAAGCAACCGAAGTATAATAACATAAGCTGCAGACACAAGAAACAAACCTGTGACTTCATAATGGAACATGCTATGTATTAAAGAAACACCCATAAACCTTTTAGAATAAATTATGCAATAACACACAAGGTTCAACAGGTAGTTTATCTATCTTTTACAGCAAAGTTATCTGGACTGTTCAGACACCTCACACTGACTGGCTACCTCAGGGAAAGGGAAGAGGTAGAAACAATGATGTCATGAATTCCAAAAAGTGGAACCAGAGGGCGTGTTGTTAGGGGGACGCTGCTAGGTTGCCATGACATATGGCAGCCGGAAGTTGTCATACCACCATGACACTGAACGACAGAAGTTGTCTGTTGCCAAAGAGAGTGTTGCTAGGAGATGTTACGGGACATCAGAGTTCATGTGTTACTCAACAGTGAGCATGTTGTTAGAAGTCATAGTTTCATGAAGTGATACCAGAGGGTGCATTACTGAAGGCTGATATTGTTACCAAGGTTCTATTAGCGAATGCTGTTACACCAAGGTTCTATATATGGATGATGTTACTAAGGGTAGCGATTGTATAGGCGGATGATCTTACTAGGTGTATTGCAAGGGTGGATGGTGTTTCTATAGGTAGACAGCGTTACCATACTTCCATAGAACTGCATACACATTTTAACTTGTCTCAACTTTTATTTATAGTTTTTGAGTCTACATTTAATTTGCATGACATATTTTTTGCTGTTTCTAGAGCTGGATAATGTTACTAACACATTTAACATGCTGATTAGAGTTTCACTTTTTTGGTTACTGCTGTGGTGGATAGTGTTTCTACAAACAGATAGATTAATAAGATGATGAGCTTATCGTAGGGTGTCTCAACTTGTCTAAACATGTGATTAATCCATCAACATTGTAGTCTATATTTAATTATATATCCTAAAAGTTACAAGTAAAACCATTTTTTTAATGAGACAACTATTCTAACATATGTCAGTTTTATCGCACATGCTATCTTAATTTATCCATTATTTGAATGACCCAAATATTATAGTCAATAATTTACTTTACATACTTTTACAATTATCTGTGCTGAAAGGATTTCATCATACATGATGTATCATATTTATAAATATTGAATGAAACAGTTAACTGGTTGTATTTTTAAGTATCGATTTAGTATGCATTGAACATACTGATTATATTTTTGCTTCTATGTTTAATTTGCATGACATATATGTTGCATTCTCTGACATTGTAAACGTAAAACATTTATTGCTAATTTATTTCTATAATCAATGTATTGTGTAATATCTATTCGCCCTATAAAGAATATGTACTTAAATCTCTAACTAATATAGAATAATTTCATGGTTACCTTTATAAATAGTGTTACGTCTCCGTTTGTTAATTAACTTTCCGTAACTTCGTTCCGACGAAACTTTAGCGACACAAGTCTTTACTTAATAAAACTGGTC
>NW_013670385.1:62776-69774 GCF_000517525.1 Limulus polyphemus
CACGTGATCGCGATGAAGCAACAATAGAGTTGTTCTACTAAAGATTAAAGAATATATGTTTAAATAGTTATGTTTAAGTATTACTATTCTTACCTTTCTGTAGATATTTTCACAAATCCTTGTCTAGAACTTGTTTCTTGCTGACTAAACCTTATGCAGATAGGCTCGATAAGTAGTATTCTTACCATTTGGAAAATCGAACATTTCTACATTTCTTCTCTTTCAGCCTACTTCTGATGCATCCCAGCTGACAGTAAGTTGAGAAAGTTTTGACCTTTGTGTAAAATCAAGTCACATCTATGCCTCAGGCTAAAACAAATAATGCTTTCATTTCTATAAAACTGACAGACAAACCAGAAATTCTATTTCCATATCTTTCAAAAATTCATTTTATGTAACTATAACCTATAAACTTATAAACTATAAACTTATTAGTTCACCAAAGCATTGAATAAATTTTTTTTCACGAATGCACATAATTGAAAAACAGAGTTGACAATCATCTTAAAATGGCTTTAATTATACATCAAGTGAATATTCTTTCACATTTTATAAATCCAGCACGTTTACTGTTTATCATTACTACAACAATGTAAAATCACAGACTTCATTAGCATACTGAAACGTTGATTAACAAAACTGTAAGATACACTATTATTCTATAAGCATCATAGCTTATAAGATACTGGATCAGCTTTCACATAAATGTTTCTACGTTATGTCCATATTATTATTTCAGCTAGAGTTTATATTTTTCGTTTGTGTAACATTATGTGAAAACAAACAATGAATTTATTGTACTAAAGTCATGTCACTACATATATAAAGGAATAAAGGATTCATTGCAAATTAAACACATAAGATTTCAGTTTTATGCTCAGAAAGCTAGTTACCTCCTGTTTCAAAACAGATATTTTCTTCACGTAGATCTTGAAACAATGATTCCCTACCTTGCAATGCATTATATTTCACTTACACTTGACAGAAATATATATTAATTGTGAATTACAAGTCAGTGTTCTGTGATTTTGTTATATAAAACTCATGTTTCATCACAGCACAATATACTATTATTAATATATGTAAGTAAAATAACAGACGTAATAACTATCACACCTAATGAAACATTTATTAACAAAACTTCAAGATGTACTAATATACTATTTACATAAACTAGATTAGCTTTCATGTAATGTTTGTACATTGTGTCCATATTACTACTTGTTCATTTCAGTTCAGCATGTAAGATATTTAATATAGTTTATAAATGAAAATGTCAGTGTATCATTCTTGTATTTCACTGAGTTCATCATACTTTACAACAAAAACATTTTACGCTCACCACTCAATAAGATTAAACTATGCACAACATACAGCAATCAGTCGAAAGTTTAGACAGGATCAGTGGGAAAATATATCTTATTCTCTTCTTACATCATAACAACTTAATTCAGCTCTGTTCAGACTAAAAAGCAAATGTCATATAATTATAAGTTTAAATTAGTCTTTTATGATAAATTACACACCATGAATATCAGTTTCTAACAAGTATATTTGAACAACTAATACAAGTCTCCATTTATGTTTCTTATATAAAACCAGATGCATCAAAAGACATTGACACATGGGGCTCATGCATCTATTTAAATGAAGCTGCCAGAATATCAGGCTGGACTGATGCCCAGAAGGCAAATATATTGAGATTAAGAACAGCGGGAGAAGCAAAATGCTATATTAGGGCTGAAATCGAACTGCATTAAACCATATATTTTCAGTATTTAATATGTAGGTTAGTAAAGGAGTATAGAAAATGAGAAACAACAAATGTAATTTTAACACAAATGCGCAATTTAACTCAGCAACGAGGCGAATCTGTCCGAGTTTTTGGACATAAGTTGAAGGAGTCGGGAAATAGATTGCATAGGGCTTATACACACCTGAACAAGTTGATGATACAAGATACTTTCAAATCTGAATATGAACAAGGGTTGTACAGTAATGCAGCTAGATGTTATGTGAATGAAGCAAATACCCCTCCAGCAACTTTGCTTGATCTGATTGAAGTAGCTACTCGAGAGGAGCTACGAGAAAACAGATATATATGCCTAAATATTGTGCTGTAAATGTAGTAAATAGCCCTAGCAAAGCAGATTGTCAGAATAAACAAAGTAAGCCCAACGGATTCCAGTGATTCAACTGTGGCAAAGTTAATCACAAGGCAAAGAACTGCTTTCAGAAACAGAAAAGAAGGTCAGCAAAAGGTAGAAAACAGAAAAGGCTGGAGCTTACAGAGGAAATTTCCCAAGAAATAACAGTAGCTCTACATTTACCTTAGAGTCAAAAAACGTAATCCTCGCCGAGATTACAGAGCGAAAGTGGAGGTAGTTCCGGCAGTTTGGGATAAAAGATTGAGTGTTCATAGTGTTAGTGAAGTATCACCAATAGTTGTGGCAGAAATAGAAGGTATAGTATGTTGGTTATTGGTTGATACAGGTGCTCGATCTTCACTCGTAAGTGCAGAACTGGTAGATAAAAATCCGGCATTGTTAAATAATGCTTGGAATGAAGTTTCTAGAAATATTTGAACTTCTATAACAGGACATCCTGATGAAACACTAGGTATAGTGTGCATATAAAAGTAGGAAAGTTAGAGTTAGATCACTCCTTTTACATCTGTAAGCAGATGGACTTAAAAATAGATGGTATCATAAGGCAAGATTTCTTAAGGGGCTTATGACGCTGAAATATCTCTTACTTTGGACAGCTACGCATAGAAACGGAAATCTTAAGTTTTGAAGGACTTGAACTTTCAGACTTATGTGCAACAGTTGAGACACATCATACCTTCCCGCTAGCTAAAGTTAATAGTGAGATGCCTAACGCTAGCATTAGCAAGGCTAATGATCAACAGTCAAAACATGAAAGCACTGACCTTCTAGAGTGTAGCGCTACTCGAGAAAGTCGGAGAAGTAAGAATAAGAAGTGTTTTAAAGGTAAGCCAGGGAATAAGAGTGCACAGAAAAACTCTAAATCCAGCAGTAGTCATAAAAATAAGGTGAGCTATAGTAAGACAAGGCAAAGCAAGTTAGCAAATAAGATTTTAAAGCAAGAAAATAGTAATTCAAACCCCTCAGACTTTACACTTATGCCTAGCATAGGAAGCAGAGCATCCCAACAGGAGTGATTGAAAGAAAGAGTACCTGTAAGATTAGTTAAAGTAACTGAAGTACCTGCAAGAAGTCAATTTATTGTTAAAACTAAAGTAAATGACTTTAAGTATAATGAATAAGTGTTATTTGAGCCTATTGAAATAGAAGAAACAGGAGTTTATATAGCTGCTTGTATTATTAGTAAAGTGCCCGAGTGAGACACAGTGCCTATAAAAGTGTTATATGTAAATGAAGAAAAAGTAATAGTAGTAGGTAAGGCTAGTAGTAGAGAACAATTAGCGGCAGAAGGACAGCATAATGTTACTAGTGCTAAGAAACAGGTACGATGAAGTAGGATAGAGTGGGATTCTATCTTAGGAAATATGGAAAATAAACATAAACAAAGTTTCATAACGTTGTTAGACGAGTATAGAGATATATTTATAGGAGAAAATGACTCTAATGGTTGTACAAATAAAGTTAAGCACAAGATAGTGTTGAATGATAATAAGCCTATAGCACAGAAACCCTATAGAGTGCCAAAAAACACAGGGTTGAGCTAAATCTATGTGTAAGAGAGATGCTTGAACAAGGAATAATAGAGGACAGAATAGTTCATATACATCTCCAATTGTATTAGTCCCTGAGAAGTACAGAAAATTAAGGTGCTGTGTGGATTTTCGGAAAGTAAATGGAGTAACATTCAAAGACATTTAACCATTACCTAATATCCAAGAAACCTTAGATATGTTAGGTAAGAGTAAGTACTTTTCATCTATGGATTTACAAAGTGGATATTGGCAGGTAGAGATAGAAGAGGAAGATAAAGCTAAAACTGCTTTTGTGTTACCTTCAGGAAAATATCAGTTTAATATAATGCCTTTTGGCTCATGGAATGCCCTCTTCAGTATTCCAGAATTATCAGTATTATCAGGCTTGCAAGACTCAGAGTGTTTATGTTATTTAGATGATGTTATAGTGTCTGCAGCAAGTTTTGAAGAAGACTTAGAGAGATTAAGGTATGTATTTGATAGATTACGAAAATCAAACTTAAAGCTTAAACCAAGTAAATATCAGTTTTTGAAATAAGGTCATTTGGTGACCGCAGATGGTGTAAAACCTGACCCTAAAAAGGTAGAGGTTTGTAATAATTATCCAGTGCCTCAAACAGTAAAAGATGTTCCGGCATTTTTAGGATTTGTAGGATTTTATAGAAGGTTTATATCGCATTTTGCATTATTAGCAAAATCTTTAACTGAATTAACTAAAGAATAAATAACATTTCAGTGGACATATAAAAGACAGGAAGCATTCGAAAAAATAAGGGAAACTTTATTAACAACACCAATTCTAAGTTACCCAGATTTCAGTAAATAGTATATCTTGAGCACAGATGCTTCAGGTTTCGCTATAGGTGCAGTATTATCACAGTTAAATGAAAATGGAAAATAACACCCTATAGCTTTTCAGAGTAGACAGTTAGGAAAAGCTGAAGTAAATTATTCAGTTACAGAACAGGAATGCTTAGCGGTAGTGCATGGAATTAAACCTTTCCGTTGTTATCATGCACCATTAAGATGATTAATGACATTAAAAGACCCCTCCTCTAGGTTAGCGAGATGGTCATGATTACTACAGGACTACGATTTCGAAATAATACATAGACCAGGTAGAAAATATTCTAATGTTGATGCTCTGAGTAGAATTAGAATAGGAAATACAGAAACTGAAGAAAAGCAGACAATTAAAAAGTAAAAGAAATACAAACTGAAAATAAAGACGAATTAGAGGTAATTTGGGATTTATATCACGTAGTTAGCGAGCAAAAGAAAGATATGGTATTAAATGCCTTACGAAACAAAGTATCACAAGGAGAGGATACAGAATAGATATTAGATTCAAATATCTTATGTAAAAAGGTTAAGGATAACAGGTCTATACAAATAGTTGTACCACATAACTTGAAAACTAAAGTTATGAAAACATATCACAACACGCTATTGGCGGCACACCTAGCTTTTCCTAAAAAATACAGTAGGATAAGCAGGAGATTCTTTTGGCTAAACATGAGGAAATATATTGAATACTATTATGACTCGTGCCTAGAATGTCAAAAACGAAAAACGAGTCTACACTTTAAGAACGCTCCCTTACCAAGAATGCCCAATCTAACAACACCTTTTTTTAGCTAGTGGCTATGGACATATTAGGTCCATTGCCTATCCTACGTAAGAAACAAATATGTGTTAGTAGTTATGGACTGCCTAGGTTTCCTGAGGCTATATGTTTACCTGACCAGAAAGTAGAAAGCTTTCGTAAATGACATAGTAGCTAGACGTGGTATACCGCAGTATTTATTGACAGACAGAGGTAGTAATTTCGTTTCTAAGTTAATGAAGAAAGTTTGTGAGTTATTAGGTGTGAAGAAACTTGAAATGACAGCTTATCACCCTGTTGCTAATGGTCTAGTAGAACGGTTTAATATAACTTTATTAGATATGATATCTCAATATTGTGAGAAGAATAAGAAAACTTGGGATGAGCAATTTCTTTGTGTATTATTAGCATATAGAAGCGCTGAGAATGAGTCTACTCAGGAAAGTCCCTTCTTTCTGTTACATGGTAGAGATGTTATATTACCTATGCAAGAGATATTAGCTCCAAGAAAAGTTAATTATGCAGTAGATTATGACTATAAGGCAGACCTATTACAGAGAATGCAGTTGGCATTTGAGTTAGCTAACGAACATTTGATTAAGCCTGCTGAAAGTAGAGAGAAACAAGTAAATAAGAAGGCACGCGTTAGTGATATAAAGTTAGGTGACAAAGAGTTGTTATACACCCCAATTGTTAAGAAAAGAAACATTAAAAAGTTAGCAAAGTTATGAAATGGTCCATTTAGAGTCCTTAAACAAACTAGTCCAGTTAATTTTGAGATTCAAGAGGTCTATGGAAAAGGTAAAAAATTAGTACATGTTAATAGGTTAAAGAAAATAAAGGGTTATATACCTTATCAATATGAGTTTGTAGCAGACGAAACTAAGAAACAGGAACAAGATAGAAGCAATCTTCAAGAGACTGATAACATAGGTGAGTTTGATTCATCCATTCTATGATGAAGAAGAAATAATAGAACCAGAACCAGAAACATTAGTATTAGAAGATGATGAAAGTGTTGTACTAGGCGATGAAGTAATAACAATAGAAGATACCCGAGTTAGTAGTGGCAATAGTGAAGATAGTGCCCCAGTAACTGAGGATAATACCCCTAGTACACCAGTGATAGCACAAGCTGATACAGCGACCCATGACTATAACCTTAGATCACGCGGTCATATATCAACTCCCCTGGAAGTGACTTCTAAAACTAAGAGGAAAGAAGTAAGATTCAATCCTAAAGCAGTTGTACACAAACCTAAAAGTGACGTTAATACAGTCAATAGTGTATCTCATGAAGCCAGTGTAATTGATGATTTCAATAACATGATAGGCTACTTACGAAATTGCAAATAATCTAAGTAGGATAAGGTATATATTAGATCGTCAAGAAATTAATGTCGTGTTTTGGAATACTTTCATTACCCCCCTCCCCCAAAATAAAAATAAAAATAAAAAACGTACATCACGTAAGATAGTTAAACGAACCGCCTAAACGTCACGTTAGTGTAGCCTATATAATATCCAAAGTTCAATATAGTCTAATCCCTTATAGTGATGGCACACGACGAGACACACACATTCGGCATATAATGCTGTTTGCATACAAGAAGAGAAACAACGCCTCTGTAGCCACAAAGAATATCAAAGAAGTTTATGGAAATGCTTTGAACATTCGTAAGTGTTAATGAT
>NW_013670385.1:70147-80096 GCF_000517525.1 Limulus polyphemus
CAAACAGAAAGGTCTTCTTCTTCTCCACAACAATGCACGTCCACATAATGCAAAACAAGATTATGAAGTAGGGTTGGGAAGGTCTCCCCCACCCACCATATTCTCCAGATATGGCACCATCAGATTACTATATTTTTCGTTCGCTGCAACACCATTTTAAAAAGAAAACATCTGCAAATGTGGAATGTGTTAAAGAGGACAGCAACATGTTTTTTTTTACTTCAAAGCCAAGTGATTTCTTTAATCAGGGCATTAATAACCTGATTGTAAGATGTATAAGCATCATCAATAAGAATGGAGACTATTTCATTTAATAAATGTTTTGTTTTTATATATAAGTTGTTTGGGGTTTTCATCTAGAACTTAGCAACATTAATTTATTGATGACCTAATATACCTATATGTAATGTGTATTGTATAAGTATTAGAATTATTTGTATTATTAGTAGATGTATCTATGGTTTACCGGGATTCTTATATTACTGATGGTAAAGATCGGGATTGGACAAAATGTAAGTATTGTTCCAGTGGAAAACAAGGTAGGTGTGGTTTTTCGTTGAAGAAGGTAATTTTATATTATCTGGAGATAAATAGATAATTGTTGAAGACATGCCATTCCCACAGTATGTTCAGTTACTAGTAGGTTTACAAAAAGAGTTAGTTCAAAAGATAAGACATTACATCACATGAGATATCAGGAAACAGTTAGCAAGAATCTTACAAGGACTAATTGAAAACTATTAAACATTGTTTAGACAATATCATGACGAGATAGGTGAATTGTTACTAGAATTAAAATGTATTAAATATAGGGTATCAATATCAGACAGAACTCGACAGAAACGAGGTTTAATAAATGCAGGTGGAAGCGTTTTGAAATTCTTACTTGAAACTGTAACCACAGATGATTTACAGGAAATAAATGAGAAGGTGGAACAACAGAAACGGGTATCTACGAAAATGATTCATTTAATAGTTGAAGAGGCAACTATAATGAATTCATTAAACCAGACAATTGAATTGCATGGCCAAGCGATTAGGAAATTATTTAGAGCTGTAGTGAACATTACTAATGCATTGATACACACTTGAATCAGGCCAACTGAGTTACATAAAGCAGGAATTGAAATGTTAGTTTTTAACCCTAAGATTCAGAATAATCTACAACAGTTATCTTTTACTGTAGGAAGTAGCAGGACAGAGCTAGCTAAACTAGTACAAGCATTGTATGTAGCTGTGGATAGAAAGTTGAGTTCATACTTTCTACCCCTGAGTAAGTTACAAAGAATATTATATGAAATTGAAAGAAAATTACCTACACATTTACAGTTTGTAATCCTTACTCATAGTGATCAGATTTACATGTATTATACATGGGCTAATGTAAAGACAGCTACAATCAGGGATATTTTAAGGATGTTTATAGAAATACTCTTAAAAGCAACAGATAGATTGTTTAAACTTTATAGAATTGTATCTTTACCATTAAGTTTAAACCATTTGTTAGTGCTAACAATAGAAAATGAGAAATCATACATTGCTGTTTCAAGTGATCGGCATACCTATCTAGAAATGAAAGAGGAAGATATGTTAAGATGTATAGAAAAACCTATCAGAGTATGTGATCTTAATTCAGGAATTTATTCAGTACCTATTGTAACTTGTAATTATGTAATATTTGCAGGGGTTAAAAATAGAATAACTGAATTATGTGAGAAAAGAATAACTTTTCCTAAACTATTCTATTTCTATAAGACCAGGACTCCAGGAACTTGGTTGTTTAATCTTCAAGATGAGCTCACTTTATCAATAGTATGTCCAAAATTGAATGTACATCAATTTGGTTATCACACAAGAGTAGTTAAATTAAGAGATAGTGGTTGCCTGAGATAAACTAGAAATTGTTCAGCTCATGATCAAGGTATTACCATGCCTTCTAGTTTTAGAAGTGAAACTAAATATATAGGAACTCAATTAAATGTAAAGATTCCAGAATTACAGGAACTATTACTAAGAAAGAATCACAATTAATTCAGAGTTTAAATGTAGAAGCAGAATTATTAGACACATTAGAAGAAACTAGACATCTACCTCCTAGCAAGTCAGGATTGAGTATTAAATAATTTCAACAGCATGTAGATTGCTCACGAGCTACAACCGAAGGACAGAGGTTAGATAACTGGAAATTATCTAATTCAGTGATGGTAACCTTATGCTTAGTAGTAATACTAGTAAGCATAACGTTATATATTAAACAAGACAAACTGGCACTGATAAAGTTATTACACTAGGTGGGCTGTGTAAAGCTAAAAAGAATAAAAGAACAAAACCAAACAATGAAAGATTGTCTGAGTACTCAGAAAGAACTGAAGTACATGAATTGAATGATAAGGCTCCATCTAATCAGGACATAGACTGATTGTATAGTTGGTCACAAAATTGTACTGATCTAACCAATTGGTTAGGTTAGCTGATTATTAAAGTATTGTAATAGGCAAAATTAATAGGTATAGTAAACATTCGAGAAACAACAAATTTCTAGTTGGCAACAATGACTTGAGAAATGAACTGTTAGTGCAGCAATGGAAAGAGATGACCTATCAATTGCCTACCAATAACAATGTGACTGTGTCTAGAAAAAAAAGAGCACGAGTTAAATGCATGACCGAACCGAATTAAACAAATCATGTATGAACCTAATGAAGCAGGACTGTGTGATAGTGTGACAGTATTGGTAGAACTAGTTAGTAACTGTGTACTCTGATTATAGGCCAACCTTGTTGAAAAAGAAGTTAGAGTAGGCTATTGTGGAAGTAGAAGGTTTTAAGTTAGGAGAAGTTTATATCATCAAAGAATTGGCAGTGACTAATTCATACACTGGATGGATGGACACCTACTGGTTTCATCCCCCATACCCAAAAGAGGACCTAAATGAGGAAGATCACAGGCACTTTAATTGGTGCACTACTTACCTACACGGACTCTGATGGTCAGATGGAAAGCACATATTCAGGGAATTGATTATAATATGTCAACAGTTGAACGAGAATTACTCCAAGATCTATAGAAAAGGGAAAGAATAGGTGAGAATATTAAGCCAATGAACTGGCCTCCCTTGTATGAACTTGGAAGACTATGGATGCCCACTATATAGACAAATTCTCTGGGTAGGATTCATTGTGCATACCATCGGAATCCACATGAAGATTGTGCAAAATGGAAAGCCTGTGCCTTATACCAATAGATAATGAACAGTGAGTGGTCAATCTTCTGACACTTTGAAAGGAATTCTAAACAGAGTTAAGAAGAAAAGGGCTAATCATGTATAGTTAAATTGTTATGTATCCATTTTATGTATTGATAGTTAATAGTATATATATATATATATATATTAATCAATTATTAATCCCTTGAATGTTATATTTTATTTAATGTTATATATGTTATGTGAAAGTAATCCCTATAATCTAATGTTTAGTGTATTAATCAGTATCATTCGTACCTTTTGGTGGATGTTAACCGTTAATATTGTATATGTAATAATGTAAACATTGATTGATGAAGAGAAAGATGGAGCCAACAGAAGTGACTGGTAAAGTTTTTTAAAAGTCACAATTTTTTTCTAAAGGGGGAGGAGTGAAGCAGTTGGATATTTTTGAGGGAACCATATAATTGCTTCAGTATTTTTAATGTTCAAGAGTTAAGAAGAAAAGGGCTAATCATGTATAGTTAAATTGTTATATATCCATTTTAAGTAAAGACGCCTGTATTACGAAATTAGGTCAAGAACTAGGTGAAGCCCAGTTAGCTGGTTAGTTAGTATCGAGAATCTTGAGTTAAGAGTTATAAAAAATGAAGCTACAGTGAGGACGCTGAGAAAAACGCTAGTCACGAGTTTGCCAGGGATAAGTTACTGACGCCGAGTTAGTAGCACTGTAAAAGCTACTAAAAAGTTTATGATAGCATCTTAAATCAATGCTTTGATGTGACATCTGTTACTCTAGACCAGTGTAGTAGTACAAGTAAAAAAGCACCTGGAGCACTCACCATCACAGTAACCAATTACTTGAGAGTTTTGGTTCTTGCTGTTCCAGACCCGGTCTATGCTCCAGACCCGGTCAAACCAAATCCAGGACAAACTATGATACTCACTAATATGTACATCCCTCACCAAGCAGCGGGGTTGAAGAGAAGTGGAAAAAAAGCTTCTGAACACCTCTGGTTATCCTCAAACACGTTGAGGTTGAAAGGACATAACCAAAATTACCTCCCAGAGTATAAGTAAGTACGTTGTTTTGGATTAGCCTGGGAAATTGCACAGATTGACCAATAAAATGTTAGAACTACTTGTGGGTAGGTAGGAATACTATTTGGAAGGTCAGATAAATACAGAGAAGATATAGTATACAAACTCGTTCTCCATGAAGAATCGAGGTTCTCCAAAGAGCTGATAATAGTTCCAAACCAGATCCTTCAAGCAGTTATGAACACGAAGGTTTCCAATCTCCAAAAGTATACCAGTCGAACTTTGTTGTAAGTATAGAATTATTATCTCTCTTGTTCGATTAATGTGGTTTACTAAAAAAACGTTAATGCTTATACTAAAGAGAAATATTTTATATGTATTGATTAATAGTGTTAACTAAAAGGTGAAAAATAAAGTTGTGAGAAACCAATGGTTTGGTAAATATTTAACAATTGGTGTTAACAGTGTATACTATGTAGAAAAGTGTTTATAAAAATAGCATATTAGTGTATCTATCTTGAATTGTTAATAAATACTTCAGTATGTGTGATACTTGTTAAGTCTGTTATTTTACTTTTATATATTAATGATAACACATTGAACTATGATGAAACGTGAGTTTTATAAAACAGAATCACAGAACACTAACTTGTAATTGATGATTAATTTATATTTGATGATCTTTCTATAAATTGTAAGTGAAATATAATACATTGCATGTTTCTGAAACATTGTTTTAAAATCTATGCCATGGAAATATCTGTTTTTGAATAGTCAATAAACTAGTTTTTTGAGCCTAAAAACTGAAATCTTAAGTGTTTAGTTTGCATTGAATCCTTTGTTCCTTTATATATGTAGTAACATGACTTTAGTACAATAAATTCAATGTTTGTTTTCACATAATGCTACTCAAACGAAAAATATAAACTCTAGCTGAAATAGTAATGTAGACATAATGTAGAAGCATTTATATGAAAGCTAATCTAGTATCTTGTAGGCTACAATGTCTATAGTATAGTAGTGTATCTTTAAGATTTGTTAATAAATGTTCCAGTATGCTAATGAAGCCTGTTATTTTACATTGTTATAGTAATGATGAACAGTAAATGTACTGAATTTATAAAATGTGAAAGAATATTCACTTGATGTATAATTAAAGGTCCTTTTAAGATGATTGTCAACTCTGTTTTTTTCAATTATGTGCATTTGTGAAAAATGCATTTAATGCTTTGATGCATTAATAAGTTTAAATGTTATAGCGTTCATAAAATGAAGTTTTGAATGATGCAGAAATAGAATTTCTGGTTTGTCTGTCAGTTTTATAGAAATGAAAGCATTATTTGATTTATCCTTAGGGAAATATTTCACCTGATTTTGCATAATGGTCAAGCTTGCCATAAGCTGGGATGCATGAACAATAAATTCAAACGTTCGTTTTTCGAAATAGTAAGAATATTACTTATCAAGCCTATGTGCAAGACAACGTTCTACACAAGGATTTCAGAAAATATCTACAAAAATGTAAGAACATTAATACTTAAACATAACTTTTTAAACATAGATCCTTTAAATTGTAGCAGAAGATATCAACTTATAAAGGTAAACGTGAAATTATTGTATATTAGTTAGAGATTTAAATAAGCTTCATTTTCAGGGCACATAGTTGTTATACAATACATTGATTATAGAAATGAATTAGCAATAAATGTTTTACGTTCACAATGTCAGGGAATGCAAAAGTATGTCATGCAAATTAAATATAGAAGTGAAAACTATAATCAGTACATTCAATGCATACTAAATCAGTACTTAAAAACACAACTGGCTAACTGTCTCATTCAATATTTATAAATATGATACAATATGTATGATAAAATCATTTCAGGACAGATAATTGTAAAAGTATGTAAAGTAAATTATTGACTATAATATTTAGGTCATTCAAATAATGGATAAATTATGATAGCATGTTCGATAAAACTGACATATGTTATAATAGTTGTCTCGTTAAATTATTTTTTTACTTGTAACTTTTTGGGACATATAATTAAATCTAGACTACAATGTTGATGACATAATCACATGTTGAGACAAGTTTAGACACCCTATGATGATCTCATAATTCTATTGATCTATTTGTTTATAGAAACACTATCCACCATAGCAGCACTAACCATAGAAGTAAAACTCTAATCAGTATGCTAAATGTGTTTGTAACACTATCCAGCTCTGGAAACAGCGTAAAGTATGTCATGCAAATTAAAAATAGACTTAAAAACTGTAAACATAAGTTAAAACAAGTTTAAATCTGTATGCAGTCCTATAGAAGTACAATAAAATTATCTGCCTATAGAAACATATTTGCAAAACACATACATTATTCTCAGTAAGACCATTTACTCATACAAACGCTACCATTAGTAATACAATCCGTATATAGAACCTAAGTAACAGCATCTGCATATAGAACCTTGTTGATAAAATCTGCCCTCAGCAAGGTACCCTCTGGTACCATTTCATGGAACTATAACTCCTAGCAACATGCTCTCTTTTGTGTAACACACGATCTATGATGTCACATGACACATACTGGCAACACACTCTCTGGCAGCAGATAACTTCAATCATCATGTGTCATGGCGGCAGTACAGCTTCCTGCTGTTACGTTTCATGGTAGCCTAGCAATGTGCCGCTATTAACACGTCCTCTGGTTCTACTTTGTAGACATATGACATCATCGTCTCTACCCCTTCCCTCCTCCTGAAACAGCCAATCAACATGCAGTGTCTAAACAGTCCCAATAGCTTATATAATAGAAGGGGTTTTAATTGATAAACTCAAACAATTAATAATTTACTTAGCTTGATGATTGAAACACCCAAATACTACAAAATACTCATTAACAACGCAGTAATTTTGCACGAATGCTACCTCAGGCACTTTTGTCACTATAATAATGTCTCTATGGCTATTAACCTTTATAAGGTTATGGCGACACTAGCATTATTCTCATTTATTACCCTGTTAAATGTTAATAATTTCGGATTTGTTTTGTACATTGCTGTTTTTGTTGTGGTTGTTATTGTTTTGGTTTTGTTTAAGAGTGAAAATATTTAACTTATTTTATTTTATTTTATTCAATCCCCAAAATCGTGAGTCGACCATAAATATATCGCCATGTTTTCATGATAACACTGAACAAAAGAAAATTTAATAAGTCAATTTCTCATATACGTTTATGGTTCAATTTCTTGCTTCTAGAAATACAATGAAACTCCCAAATGTTGTTTTGATTTGATTAAAAGTCTTCCAAAATAAAGCTTCTTTTGGTCAGGGCTATTCCTTTTGACCTAGATTTGCACTGTGAAAATGATTTCCTTCATCCTCATGACATTTTATTATTTTCATTGATTTAGGTTTAATCAACCATTATAAGACAGTAAACGAGTTTAGTATGCTGGACTGTAAGTCTGTGTGTCCAACGTTCACGTCCCATTGTCATATATATATATATATATAGATATCGTACTTTGCATTTTGTGGCCGAGTGTACATTACAAGGTTGCCAGTCAAATCTCATTATTCAGACAAGAGTAGCCCCAAGAATTGGCGACGCTGTTAATTCCCGCTAGTATACCAGTTCAAAGTTAGGGACAGAGTAGCTTTTCTAGAATATCCAAAAATAAACAAACAATAAAATAACAAAGTATCCATACTATTCCTTTTGTTTTTCTGCGCTTTCGCCTCGTTTTGACTGGATTTCAATTTTTTCGATAACCTTTCTGATAGCTTTAGCCTCACAGGAACACAATTATGACTACATCCACAACATTTGCTTTTCATACAAATTTTTCATCTTCCAACCTTGAACTTGCAACTGAGACTAGGAATATCCTCCCAGTGTATGGTGGGTAGTTTAACACTGAAAGAGTTTACTATACGTAAATTACTTTGCAAAAGGGAATAGACTTTCTCCAACATCTTGAGACAGAGGGCACAGGCTGTTGTTACATGACGTCTATGTGAGCTAAACCAAGTTGGTTGGTTACCTTTTAGAGCCACCAGAGGACTCGATAGTTGACTATAATGCCACCAGAAGTCGATCAAAGAATGCCTAAATACATAAAATGAAAGTATGTGGACATTTTGTTTTTGTTCGTACCTTGGTTCCAATTTACGCTACACTCTAATGTCGATTATTAATATACCTCAAACAGTGATTAACATGTTCAGAATAATTAAAGAGGACAAAAGTATCATCAATGCACCTTCGATAATATACTGGCTTGAAATATTAGGGACTATTTTTCAATCACTAATTTTCATTGTGGCAAAAGATAAGGTTGATCTCATTGCCATTGCATGCAGATGAAGGATGGTTGCAGTCTCTAATCTGACTTTTGTTATTGTTTCAGAGCAGGTTAACTTAACAGACACAAGGGGGGGGAGAACTCATTTTTTCAATCACTAATTTTCATTGTGGCAAAAGATAAGGTTGATCTCATTGCCATTGCATGCAGATGAAGGATGGTTGCAGTCTCTAATCTGACTTTTGTTATTGTTTCAGAGCAGGTTAACTTAACAGACACAAGGGGGGGTGGAGAACTCATTCTAAAATAGAAATTTCTCTGCAAGAGATGAGCCGATTAGCACAAAATTTGTATTGTTCGAAAGTTGTAGTTCTAAGTTATCGTTGAAAGGAAATTTTAGTGCTGGATATGGTGATGACCAAAACAGACACTATCTTCTATACCATTTACTTCAGATTTTGTGATTAAATATACTATAAGCATCTTCAGAAAAATACTAAGAGACTTATATCAGTGTATGAGAACCAAGAAAACAAATCTGGAGTATAAGTATTAGTTACATTGAACAATGAAAATTAACTTAAATGAAGCCATCTTCTAGAAACAGTACTAATAGATTTAAAAGTGTAAAATAGAAATGGTTTGAAGTATATGATGAATATTGAGAAGGGACTGAGATTGAGTTATAGAGAGACGAAATTTTGAACTATATTCCAAAAGTTTCCTTATATCAAATGAAGATTAATTTTAACTATAGCATACATATCTACTCTCACCATCAATTTTTTTTAAAGTTTTTATGGAAATGGTATTTATACTAATTTTACTACATTATAAGGTACTCGTAGTTTACTATTATAAAACTGTGTTGTGTTGACTTCCTTCCTATTAAATAAGACAATTAAGTTTCAGCCATTCTAATATGTTAAACTAAGTTGAACTTAAAACATGTGGCTTATTACTAACTGAACAAAAAGTTCCTTTTATGTTGTCCCCCAGTGGGACAGCGGTAAAACTACACACAGAACACTAAACTAAGGTTCGATTCCTTATGGTGGACACAGCAGAAAGCCCAATGTGGCTTTGCTTTAAAATAACCAAACTCTTATTGACAAAGCAAAATACGAAAGTAATAATAGGAAGCATTTATCAAACGTTCCGGAATCATCATAATTCCATCATCAGTAATCTAGAGGTACAAAACCAATAAACTATATTTGTAATTACAATAGAAATATATACATAAGAAATAAACAATTTCAATATACTGTTACGTCTCCGTTTGTTAATTGATTTTCCGTGAATTCTTTCCGACGAAACTTTAGCGGCACAAGTTCTTACTTAATAAAACTGGTTTATTCTTTCCGAATATAACTTTACCGATACACTCAAC
>NW_013670386.1:0-3675 GCF_000517525.1 Limulus polyphemus
AAGTTTCATCTGCTCATGAGTTTTTGTTCAATGAGCCGTTTCCATTAACATCCTTCACTATATCGTCTTCACTTTAAGATCTCTGCATTCATTCGTCATGTTTGTGTCATTCGCCATCTTTATCTTAAGAGTTTTTAACTGAGCCAACACGCTTGTCATTTCCTGATTTCTTAGTTATTTCCTATATACCAGGTTCATACGATTTAAATATAGTTTTTTTTACTATTATCACCAATTTACATCGTATTGGAAAAAGACACGCATCATTATCTATTATTATTATTATTAATTACACCGTTGTTTACTTTATCCGAACTTTAACATGCTAAACCTCTACATATCTTTACAAATACAATTTAGTGACTGCCTTAGTATAAATTCATCCACCTAGCGTTAAGAAAAAGATGTGAACAATTTTTTAACAGTTACTTCTATCAAAAATTCACTTAGAAATTGTTTATCCTGACAACGTAATATTTCTATAACTAAACGTTTTGCTGCAAAAAATCGAAATTTAGAATTGAAAACCAATTGTTGAAAAATTCAATACATAAATGACTTTAGTGACTGAATAGCATCTTTATGACTTACACTGTACCCGTAAACCTTTGAGACTATACCAGTCTTTCAATAACATAATAGTTTTGTAAATTTCGATAAAAATATCTGTCAAAGTTCTCCAGGCAATACTTTTATGATTTTCAATAAAAATCTTTATTTCTACTACCAAACCCACTAATACTTTTAACTCTGCTGACCAAACCCACTAATACTTTTAGCTCTGCTGACCAAACCCACTAATGTTTTTAGCTCTACTGACCAAACCCACTAATATTTTTAGTTCACGATGGACCTTAGAAAAATTAATTCATATTCTTCACTTTTGTCAGACACGAATAATTGGGATTGTATCAAAATGGTACTTCAAAGCAATATGCAAGTTTATCTTCCATTAGTTAATAATATACCAACTATAAACACGTGAGTCTGGATGTATTTTCATATCCCCCCCCCCCCATCTATATGCTATATATGGCCTAGTGGTTAGCAGGCTGAACTATAAATCCATGAGTCCATGGCTCGCGTTCCGTTGCCGAAAATTTACGGAAATTACCGGATCCGTTAATTAGGCAGAAAGCTCTCAAATAAAAGTATTTTAACGAAGAGAAAAGTTCGTGTATATTACTAAATTTAAAAAAAAAATCCCATTGATTGAACGATTTAGTTTTTTTTACTGTAAAAATGTATAAAAAGTAATATACATGCGTTAAATTCGTTTATCTTAAATATTTAAGGGTTAAACATTTTACTGCGAGCATGAGAGAATGCAGGCTATGCTAATATATATTCATTATTAATTCTTCTACTTTTATAACTTCTACTTCTTGGAGGATGAATAATTTACACTGTTAATTACTTACATTGTTAATTGGAATAAAAGAAATCAAATCTTAATTCAAGACAACTTTTAGAAACTCAACAAACGTTTTTAAGCTCGAGGCAAACAATGTTTCAAGCGAAAACTCGGATGACAAAAGCACTTCGATTTGGTAATGAGCAAATATTATGTTTTTAAATGTAAATTAGAATGACTGTGTTTCTTTACTTTTTACTTTGCGCTTTACTTCAAGTATCAATGATTTTATATGTGTTTAAAAATCGTAGACATAACTCACATGGACATAACATAGTCTTTACTAGACAAAATTAACATATTTCTAGGTTTATTCCGGAAGTCAGATTAATAAAATTTATACTTTTTTTTTAAATTAAAGATAAGATAACTATCAGTAAGAGAGGGTGTATAAAACTATAAAATAATTTAAAGTATTTTTTTTTTCATAAATGTTGAACCAAATAATACAAGAAATTGCAATTCATTTCAGTTTGATTATTTAAAAAAACACCCAAGATGTAATTAGGGAGAAAAGAGGGTTATTGAAATACTGAAGTTATACTAGGATACGTCATGTCATCTTTCTCGCAGTTGGATTATTGGTTAAACGTTATTTCGAGGGTATTTTAATGTAGACGTAATAGGTTTGGGTTTTAACCCTTCATTTACGGTTTGCATCATATGATGCAAGAATTTTGCGAGCAACATTTTGAATGGCTCACCGCAAATTTCGCGAATATTTACGCACTCGGTGGTAGGCAGATTTGCACAAGCTACAAACGAAGTGTTAACAGAGTGCTCCTGCCTGTTTCTAAAGTGGAACGACGTTTCGGTTTCTATGCTATTTCAAATGAAATGGTTATCAGTACAGAAGCTGAAATTTCGTTCCACTTAAGAACCAGACAGGATCAGTCCGTTAAATACTATACTTGTTGAAGCGTTGTTTTAATAAATCCCACTTCTCTAATATAAATATGTTGATTATACGGCTAATACAAACCGTATATTAACATTTTCGTATTACAATGTCAGTTAGCCATCAAAAGTTAGCTAAAGTTACTAGAGAAGTAATATGAACCTCTCTTTGTGTGTATATTTGGTTTAAATGTTTCCAAACTTCAGGACTGAGTCTTATTAAATGAGTTGGAAATACATAGTGTTTTGTATTGAAAATCAAACTTTTGGAGTTATTAACCATTTTTCATCTAAAATACGGTTATGGAATTTTCCAATGTGAGGTTTTTTTTTCACGTAGCGCTCGAAATAACGGATATATTTATTAGTCTAATTTCTCAATAACCGACACGACAGTTAAAGGCATATAATATCTTATCTTCTACCTTAAAGATACAAAAAAAATAACAGTTAGTGCCAAGTGAAAAACATTTTGGGCTCGCCAGGACTCGAATGGTAATAGTCTTAAAATGAACAAAGTAGTGAAGTGACTGTCAGTATAACAGTTTCCTTCATACCAGTAACTGTCAGTATAACAGTTTCCTTCATACCAGTAACTGTCAGTATAACAGTTTCCTTCATAGCAGTAACTGTCAGTGTAACAGTTTCCTTCGTACCAGTAACTGTCAGTGTAACAGTTTCCTTCGTACCAGTAACTGTCAGTGTAACAGTTTCCTTCGTACCAGTAACTGTCAGTGTAACAGTTTCCTTCATAGCAGTAACTGTCAGTGTAACAGTTTCCTTCATAGCAGTAACTGTCAGTGTAACAGTTTCCTTCACACCAGTAACTGTCAGTGTAACAGTTTCCTTCACACCAGTAACTGTCAGTGTAACAGTTTCCTTCACACCAGTAACTGTCAGTATAACAGTTTCCTTCACACCAGTAACTGTCAATATAACAGTTTTCTTCACACAGTTCCTTCACACCAGGAACTGTCAGTATAACAGTTTCCTTCACACCAGGAACTGTCACTATAACAGTTTTCTTCACACTAGGAACTGTCACTATGGCAGTCTCCTGAATACAGTAATCAACCGTAAATACCTCTTAAGAACTAAACGATAACGATAGGTTACTTTTAGATGCTAAATAGACTTGAAATTAGCCTGTAGCTATAATAGTGTCAAAGGCGGACCTGTAGCTATAATAAAGTGTTGAACGAGAACGTGTAAAATTTTAAAGATGTTTGTGGTTCTGAACTTCTTAAATAGAATGTGCTCGATCAAATTTAGTTTGTGATAGTGATGTACACATAGATGAATGGGGGCAAACTCATAACGATAGTTTTAATTGATAATAAACATCATTTCATACTTAATAGTAC
>NW_013670386.1:4675-22907 GCF_000517525.1 Limulus polyphemus
ATAGATGAATGGGGGCAAACTCATAACGATAGTTTTAATTGATAATAAACATCATTTCATACTTAATAGTACCATTGAAATCGCAATAAAAATATTTGGTTGTACTTCTAAGTAACACACTCAACTTGGGTCCTTTAACTATTTTCTATTTATTTCTCTTGCTTTCTTTTTATTTGAAACTTACAAGGAAATCTACTGTACTGGTAAGTTTGATTTATTGACCGTTTACTCGGTAAGACTTCTGACAGAAACATGTGATTGATATTATGCTTTCAAACAGAGGCAGATTGTATATCGGTGTTTTCCAATATCCTTAGAGGTCAAATACATTATAAAATTTACTTAGATTAATTACTCCAGTTTTATTCACATTACGTCAAATTAGTTATCTTTTTCAACTATGTTCAGTTAATATGCCTATAAACAAATGGGCTAGTGATTGGCTTGTCGGGCTGTGTACCAAATGATACGAGGTTTGAAATGTTGTGCTACTCAACACGCTCCGCATTTGCGGGCGAGTTGTAAAAGCGACAGTCGACCCAACTTTATCGATTCATAGAGTAGCACAAAGTCCTTTGTAGTTTGGCGAATTATGTTAGCTGGATACATTTCCTATTGCTTAGTAGCTTGAAGAGGATCTATCCTGAATGGCAGGCGTTTCTACACGTTTAATCATCGAACACAAGTTCCAATTTTCAAGTTCAATATTCCTATTCTATTTCTTACAAAAAAAATAATAATTTGATTTGTATATTGTACGACTGTCGAAGTTCCAATGTAGAAATATTTCTACTCCTTTTGAAATTTCATTATTTTTGTCTCGTTACTTCTTTGAAGCTTGTTAGATTTATGGGTTGAAACTGGGAAAATACGACATACAAAGGCTACCAAGAATTTATCGAAACACATCTAATGTTTCCTTTATTTTGGACGGATTAAGTAGCTGTTGAAACCACGCATACCTTCTTTAGGTTTTGGTTAAATCTGTGAATATGTCTCCCGATTTGACAGCGGTAAGTCTTCGGATTTAGAACGTTAAAATCATGGGTTCGATTCCTCTCGGTAGACACAGCAGATAGCCCGATGTGCCTTTGATATAAAAAATACACACGCGCGCACACACAATAACTAACTAACTAACTAGAATACCCATTCTTTGTACTATTACTTGTAGAATGTAAGAGGCTCGGTTTGGTGGACGTACTCTTTCAAAAACCTCGTCTTCTAGATAACTTCAGCAACGAATTCTGTCCGTTCGTGATAAAACGGAGTTACTGGTTATGAACATCTAAAGCTGCCACAGCGGTGACCGCTATAATTGGTCATTAAGAATTATATTTACTGATTTTAACTGCTTGGTTTGCTGATCATAGTTATTAAAGCGTAACGATCCATCTGTTATCGCTATACAGATAAATATAAATATAAAAAATATAAATATCTTCAACATTCATTTTTTAAAGTAAAAGTGGGGCTTTTATTTATTTTGTAGTTTTAGATCGGTAATTGCTAAACTTCAAGTAAAACATCCCTGTAAAATGTTGTACATTTAGGTAGTCAACAGTTCATTGTTTAAACAAACTAATCTCCGTTTATAATGGGTGTAAATTGGCCTTGTGTATTTAAGAGCTGGCAAGACGGTTCGAATCCATGTGGTGCCTTAAAATATATCCAGAATTTTAAACAATGGGTGCATTATAAAGGTGACAGTGAATCACTTATCGTGAATGGTGGGGCGCTGCTGATTATCTGCCACCTATCTGTCGTTAACTCAAAGTTTGGAACTGTGGAAATTTGTCTTAATAGGTTTGCCGTGAATACAATTTCAGATGGAATTCAAGCAAAACTTATTGTTTAGTACAAATATCTTTACGTATCCAATTAAGAATTACAAATAATTTAAATATATTTGTTTCGGAAATTCTCGCATATTGTGTTATCTGCGCTAGATGTCTCTAATTTTGAACTGATAGGCTTATTGGGAAGCTAGTTGTTCAACAGCACCAATCTTGAGGTGACTCTGACGAATAAAATTCATCTGTTCTATTAACCTTAGTTGCAGAAATACCCGCCCCCGCCCCTTTCAAGTATAACTGCTAGTTCCTGCGGAAGGCTTATTGGGCCTGAGGCCTTTTCTGGAATTGTCTGACGGTTCTACAACAATGTACTCGTACTTACTAAAAACAATTGAAAGTTCCACAAAATGATAAGTTTCAGGTTTAACGAATAAAAATTACAAAAAAAGAAGCAAGTTTCAAATATAAAACAATCAAAAAACAAACTTATAAAATATATTTGTTTTTCTTTAGTGAAAATCTCATGAGCGTTGCAACAGAAAAGTAAGACACTTTTATTGATAACTGCGTCTACTCTGTGATGTCATGCTGTGATGATAGCGCATTTTTTAACTACAATTTCAATAAAATTACTTTTATCATAGATGATGAACGTTATTGAATGTCGCTCGGCTATAAAAATACTACCTAGTTATAAAAACAAAAATATTACCCAGTTATGATTGGTGATGATCGGTGAGGTAGTTTCCGAGATACGAGTTTTGGACGTATACATCGCAAGTTCCATTATAATAATATTATAAATTTAAGGCCTCAAAGTGCAGAGCGCGATTCAGTCCGGCACACTAACCAATGTATCGTATCCTTCCATCCAAGATAGGTTTATTATACCTGTAAATAACTGGTATAAAATATCCATTCTCTACTCTGGTGTTCAAAGGCCCTAATGACCAATCTCTGTTATTTTCCTCAAGCACTTCTATAGTTACCCCAAAGTGTTTAAGTACCGGTGAAGGGGGGGGGGAGTATTCGGACACCCGACCATGGTAATTGATTGAGAACATTTGTGAAGTCTGTTTCCGCTAGCTGGTAAACATGATTCCAGGTCTTGTCAAGTTTTGTTGATCTTCCGAGTGTATTATACCCCCTACCCCCCTCACGCCATGGTACTTGATTGAGAACATTTGTGAAGTCTGTTTCCGCTAGCTGATAAACGTGATTCCAGGTTTTGTCAAGTCTTGTTGACCTTCCGAGCGTATTATACCCCCTACCTCCCTCACGCCATATGATTATGGATGATCACTAGATGTGGAAATGGAAATTAAAAACTCCAATATTTACATCTGCTCTTCCCCTTTTTTTCCGTTGTAATCTTATTATCCCAATTTCCTTCACTAAGCCTTTTTGATTTATTCTTTGGTTTCTAATTCTTGCCTCGTCATGTCGTATCCCAATAATATTTGCTTAAAGAAGAAGAAAAAGGCATTTTGGGCTGTACACTCGCAAAACAGAGACACAGACAAGTAATACCATGTTACTTACTATTCATGTGCACATTTAAATAACCCTATAATTTTGATGAATTAATTTACACATGTTAACACATTGGTTGTTCAAAATATATCTTATAAAGAAAGATATTGTTCAAATCTGTGATATACGGAGATTTATCATTGGTGCTGCATAATGACTTATTTGCTGGAATTTTCCTTTATTTTAGACCATGAAATCACTTATTTCTTTAGAATCATTAGTGTGGGGGATGAGTTATTTATATTATCTGAGAAAAAAAAAACTTTATTTTGTACCGAACATTAGCGTGTTATTAAATGCGATATATGACTAATTACATCATCTTGCGTTTTCTATTAATACGTCTTATGTGATTGAAAATGTTTGATTATTCCTCGCAAGCAGCCCAAGAGTGTGTTAAGTTTTGTGTGTGGTTGTTGTTGTACGTGCTTTAACAGCAGGCTGCAAACGAAGAAGTAGAATGTAGATTAAAACACAAGTTTCTCACTCGAGAATCGTTCTCCATTAGAGCCAAGTATGGTCAACTTGCATTACTTTCACATCCCAGCAGTCAGTGGCAAGGTGCCTCTATATAACCAAACCTCAATTTGTTGCCTGATACGAATATCACACAGATGATTCTTGGGTTGTTTGTGTCCTGGTCAACATTCGGGACGTGCTTAGCCACACACAAATCCAAGGATATAGGTTCCTTTTACTACTTTATGTGTAACTGTAAAGCTGTTATGTACTGTATTATACTTCCCCAGAAAACGAGCTTTTCCTACAGCTATTTGAATCAAAAGAGTAATTTCATTATGAGACAAACCACAAGCTGAATACGGTTTAAACATGTTTGAGAGAGCTACATAAGTTACTTAAGTTATGTATATTAAAAGTAAAATGTCACTATTTTGTGATTTCTTGTTCATTTCTTTCGTCATTGGTTAATCAACTTCACGTGATTCTTTGTGAGGTTAAGTGGTGTAAAATATACAATCATCAGCCAGAGGTTGTTTTACTGTTTGTTAATATATGCAACAAAACAAGCAGTGTTCATTGAAACGCCAACAGACGTTCTATTATTTTATCATAGACTTGTTGGACACACTCTAAACCACTCCAGTGTTTTGATAAGCACACCATATTATATGTTTTAAGAAACGTAGCACTAGTCACAATTTTACAAAATACTTGTCACTAGTTGTTTCCTCAGTATTTGATTGATCTCGTACTGTTATATTTTTATACGAAAAATTTCACCATGGTGACAGGAGATTCGGAAACATGTTTCTTAGATAATTAGATCAAAACCAGAAATAAAACAAGTCACGAGTGTAACTAATTAAATATATATATTTTTTTACATTCCTAACTTATAATGCAGTGATTCATCTCTTGGGTAACCTCGCTGTTTACTGTATTTTCTGCTGTAAAACCCAACAATATCGCGGGACGTTTGGCCACTTGGGAGACTTAGGTTTGTATGATATCCATATACAAAGGTAACAATGCAAAACAAAACTAACGAAAGTATAATAATACAGAAATAGAAAAATAATATTTTAATTTATCTAATAAAAGTATAATAATGCATAAATAGAAAAATAATATTTTAATTTATCTAATGAAAGTATAATAATGCAGAAATAGAAAAATAATATTTTAATGTAGCTAATGAAAGTATAATAATACAGAAAAATAATATTTTAATGTAGCTAATGAAAGTATAACAATGCTGAAATAGAAAAGTAATATTTTAATGTAGCTAATGAAAGTATAATAATACAGAAAAATAATATTTTAATGTAGCTAATGAAAGTATAAATACAGAAAAATAATATTTTAATGTAGCTAATGAAAGTATAATAATCAGAAATAGAAAAATAATATTTTAATGTATCTAATGAAAGTATAATAATGCAGAAATAGAAAATAATATTTTAATGTAGCTAATGAAAGTATAATAATACAGAAAAGTAATATTTTAATGTATCCAGTTTTGTTTAACTTGTACACTTAATGAAAGCAACAATTAAACAAATGTTTTACTTTGTTAGTAATTATTTTTTCATAGTTTGTTTACTATTGCTTACGACCTTTGTGCAGAATCTAATGTTAAGAATGTTTTAACCAATAATACTTGCTGGTCATAGATTGCTTGGATCTCCAAAAGTTGAAAATAATGAACATTTTCTCCTCCCAATCACTCAAACAGCAGGAGGTAACGTAATGAACATTTACGTTCAAATTGCCTTCTGTACATTTATACACAGATTAAAATTTGAAGTTAATTTATTTAAACCCGTATTTAGATATCGTGTATTTAAAGTATACTCAAGTTTTTCGTGAACAAAGTTGTTCAGAATCATTTCACTAACTCTAATAACTTTTGTACAGTTTACACACAATGTAAACGTTTGGACCTCTATATTTTCTAATTCTCCAAAGGCCCGGAACAGTTCACTGGTTAATTTGCCGCATCTACGCATCCTGCATTCCCACCCTGTTATAAAAAAGAAAAAAAAACCTCTCCACATATTGAGGACACTAGTGTACTATGAGGGTGACGGTCATATCAGTAAGAGTTGGCGTTGGTTACTGTTTACATTAGCTGTCTTCTCTCTAGTTTGTTAGTTCATCGAAGAAGGGCACAAATAGCCCATGTGTGAACATGCGACAAACAAATAAAATTCCTCATCGAGTTCCCTGTGGCGGTGACAGATCCCCCAAGATCCACTTTTATCATGCACTTCAAGTAAATTCTTTCTTAGTCGATAGCTTGTCGTGAACAAGTAGAACTAAAGGTAATTGTACCAAAAACGGAAAACAGCGGGTGATTAGTGCTGTGAACATTAATTTAGAACTCTACTATTCGTTTGTCTTTTGTATAGATAGTACCATAGGGTAAAAGATCGCTTACACGTTCTAGGTAAACTTCGAGCTTCTCAAAATGTTGCTGTTGTTTCTTATCTCTTAACACTTCATTTGTTTATGTTTGGTTATTGTTAATCATAGGTTATACAATGGGCTACCTGTGATGTTCCTACTCTGAGAATCGAATCCCAAATTTTAACGTCATAAGTCCACTAGAGGCAACATTTTTCGAGGAGGAGAAAACAATCTGGCAATTATGATAAAATAACAAACGATCTGAGTACTAATATTAAAAACGAAACAAAAGCTACATAGTTGAAATGGACTCCGAATAACAGTTAATTACACACATGATTTGATAAAATAATTAGACGTTATGTGCAAATCTATACAAGCGATACTGCAATATCTAATTTGTTTTTTAATCCAATGTTAGTAAATACACTTGGATTGTAAGGAATTATTAATTCCTAAAATCGCTTCCTTAGTCTTCAAGATTGAATGAGATAATTTTACAATTAGAAAAAATAAGATGTGATAAACTAATCTTGGTCGAAATACCAACGTCATGCTTGTGGCTTATAAAAATCGTACCAAACCTATTCTTATTAGTTCACTTGTATAGAAAGTAAATCTTGGATTTGCTTCTGCACGTTTTCAGGTACTCGTATCAAATTACTAATATTACTCATCATTAACACGCAGAATATATGAAAAATATGCTCATTGTAATTGTGTTTTGCATTCTTAATTGATCTAGTGACTTTATCTTCTCATACTTAATTATGTCGGAAAGGAACTTGTTAAAATATTACCCAAGAAGCATCTGAAATTTCTACAGTAAAGAGCGATAAATAAGTTACTTTTTGAAATGCCTACGGCAAAGAACACTAAATAAACCACTTTTTGAAATGCCTACGGCAAAGAACACTAAATAAGCCACTTTTTGAAATGCCTACGGCAAAGAACACTAAATACGCTACTTTTTTTGAAATGCCTACGGCAAAGAACACTAAATACGCTACTTTTTTGAAATGCCTACGGCAAAGAACACTAAATACGCTACTTTATTTGAAATGCCTACGGCAAAGAACACTAAATACGCTACTTTATTTTTGAAATGCCTACAGCAAAGTTTGCTATATAAGCTATTTTTTTAAATGCCTACGATGATATATATCTAATGATTTTAAGAACCACGTTTTCAATAGATAACGTTTGCGGTATAAGTTTGTTTTTCAGGCACAATTATTTTAAGAAAACTAACTTAAGCTGAAATACGTATTACACTTGGTTTTCAAATACCCCCCCCCCCCCACCACACACACCCATTGTGTAGTTTTGTGATTATAAACAAAACAAATAAACAGAAAACGATTTATCTGAGAAATTTTAACCCTTCTATTACAAAGATCTCAAATTTATAGGACCAATAGGGTTTATTTATATATTCTTCTAATTAAGTAACATATCTTACAGGACCAATAGGATTTATTTATATATTCTTCTAATGAAGTAACATATCTTACAGGACCAATAGGATTTATTTATATATTCTTCTAATGAAGTAACATATCTTACAGGACCAATAGGATTTATTTATATATTCTTCTAATGAAGTAACATATCTTACAGGACCAATAGGATTTATTTATATATTCCTCTAATGAAGTAACATATCTTACAGGACCAATAGGATTTATTTATATATTCCTCTAATGAAGTAACATATCTTACAGGACCAATAGGATTTATTTATATATTCTTCTAATGAAGTAACATATCTTACAGGACCAATAGGATTTATTTATATATTCCTCTAATGAAGTAACATATCTTACAGGACCAATAGGATTTATTTATATATTCTTCTAATGAAGTAACATATCTTACAGGACCAATAGGATTTATTTAAATATTCTTCTAATGAAGTAACATATCTTACAGGACCAATAAGATTTATTTATATATTCTTCTAATGAAGTAACATATCTTACAGGACCAATAGGATTTATTTAAATATTCTTCTAATGAAGTAACATATCTTACAGGACCAATAGGATTTATTTAAATATTCTTCTAATGAAGTAACATATCTTACAGGACCAATAGGATTTATTTAAATATTCTTCTAATGAAGTAACATATCTTACAGGACCAATAGGATTTATTTATATATTCTTCTAATGAAGTAACATATCTTACAAAGCATAGCCTATTAATATCATTTTAATTACCATAAGTCACTGGATTAATATGCAGTCGTGAATGTGACTACACTGTCTACAAATTTGATCCATCTTGGTAAATAAATGTTTAAAGAACAAATAAACAATTGAGATCGATTTTCACACTTAATTTCAAATGAATTTATTGAAACAATCTTTTTTCTCTCGCCTTTTTAGATTTTTTGTGTGTGAAATTATTAGCATAAAGTTGTATTTCTGAAGCTCAAATTTTGGAATCATAATGTAAGATTCTCTTGTCTTTTATAACTAATATTCAAGAAAGAAACATTTAATAATGCGCTTATAAAGTTCTCTCAATAACACTCGTACAGCTTTGCTGTGACGTCCAAACATTGTCATATATACATTATTTACAACGGTAAATAGTTTATGAATTTTGAAATATTTCTCAAGAAGGAAAAATAACCTCCCAATATATCACGTGTGTGTCAGTAAAAGTTTACTGATAATTATCAGAGAAAGGAATGTACAATTATTAGCTTTCTAGTTCAGTCTAAAGCTAAAAGAATGTACCAGAATAATATACAAAAAGCTAATAACTTGTATAAGCACTGCTATAACAGTTTCTATTCGGAGTATCTTTTAATGGGGATATTTAACAAGGCCACGAGTAAGTTTACTGAAATATACTTCATACAAACATCGCAGGTTTCGTATATCGTTGTAATGCTATTTTTTACGTGTTAAAATATATGTATATCAAAGGTGTGCAATACACCACTTGTCATAAAACGGTTGATAATCCAATTTGTTCTGCATAATTAAAACACGCGTGTTAATATCGCTCTTTGTGATTAAAGCTATATCGTCAATATACACTTAAGTCAATCCAAGTCGTATGTTACAGTTAATTTTTCTTATTTTGTTTTATCTAATATTTTCTTTAGTTTTCTAAGAACAGAATTGTTTACCAGTGGGCGTAAACAATACAAACATAAACTTTAGAGTGTTTGCAGTAGTGTTTCTTTGATGTATGTTCTTAGAAATGGAAAGAAAAAAATAAACGTTTCAGTGGCTCGGTAGCTATCCATTAAAAGCTTCAATTAGGGGTTAGTGAATGTAGTAGAAACTTGGATTCTTCTTCCAAGACGTTAGCCTTTGTTAACCTCGGCTAAATAATACAGTTTGCTGAGGTGACCTTTTAGTGTCATCGTTATGGTGTGGATTTAAAGTACGACCTTTTTAGTGTCATCGTTATGGTGTGGATTTAAAGTACGATTTTCTTTTAATCAGTAACATCAACTTAATTCTTGGAATTATTGTTTCTTTAAGTTCACGAGGGTCACCTGCACTCCCTCATTTTGAAGTGATAACTAGAAGATACGTCAACACCACCAAATCTTGTGTTATTATCAAATCGAAGAGTGAGATTTTGCCATTACTCTTATAACGCACACGTGGACGCGAAGTGCAATTTTTTTATGGGGGTGGTGGTATTGGGACGCGAACAACGGAACCTTAGATCCACAGTTCAGTTCATTAACCACTGAGCCGCGCTCGACACGAACATACTTTGGAATAGACTAATGTGAATTGTTTGTTCGGTCAAAACTGAAACTTAAAAAAGAGAAACTTTAGCAACAAAAGATAAGACAAATTCATACAGGTCCATAAATCATTGTGGTGGTCAGTAACTACATTCTAAATCAGAACGTTAACAGCAAGAATATTTAACTAACGGTTTTAGAGCTTTCTAGATCGTTGTTTTTATTTTTATGACGACTGTTATGTAGTATGTCTAACTTTATTTTTCAGCTTATTTTTAAACGGGTGTTGTTAATGATTCATCTTCATAATGTTAACAGAATATTTCATAAATTTTATCGAATTAAATATACAACCCTCACTTATATGTGACACTCTTACTAAATAACTGATTTCTTTGGTAATATATCTTACTATAATGGACGTATCTTGTATATATATGTATCTAATTATGTATGTGACCGAAATAATAAATACAATGTGGCTCCATCTATTGAATGGCTCCACAAACAAAACTCCTTCAAAAAATCACACTTTGGGTATTCAAGATTCAGACATGAAAAATAACTACGGTATATGCAACAACATTTACATCGTTCATCTATTGACCAAGTAAGGAAAGAGTAATGGAAGATATGTTAGTGTTAAACCTAGTGGTCCAATCTTTATCTGATGCCAAGGTAAACAGTTTATAAGGACCATTAGCTTGACTTGACTTAACTAACAAATATCTTCAACTAGTTTGTATTAATTGGACTTACTTACGGAATTCTCAAAAGAAAGAAGATGAACTAATTCTGCTTTGTTCTCTGATAAAAACGATGGCCGATTGATAAGTTTCATACAGAAACGTACTTAGGTTCATCGATTCCTTTCTTAAGAGGTTCTGTTCAGAGAGAAACTGTGATTTTCTTGTTATTAGGAACGGAATATTTCCGATTTCCAGAGTGTTCATCTTAAGTGCTCGTTTCTCTCCCGCTCTATTAATTTAAGAAATACAGTTTGATAAGATTTCTGATCTTCAGAAAACAATTGTCAGTTATAAAATAAATGAACACAAGTCTATCGATTAAACGAGATTGTTTTGAAAGGAACGAATGAGAGATTTGTGCATCTTTTATAAATTGGGCGTTATTCGGGTCGTGAGAATTTACAAGAGGACGAAATGTGGCTGCTTACAATGTCCGTGGGTTTGGTTTGTTTTGAATTTCGCGCAAAGCTACACAAGGGTTATCTGCGCTAGCCGTCCCTAATTTAGTAGTGTGAGACTAGAGGGAAGGCAGCTAATCATCACCACTCACCGCCCACTCTTGGACTACACATTTACCAACGAATAGTGGGATTGACCGTCACATTATAATGCCTCCACGGGTGAAAGGGGCAAGCATGTTTGGTGTGACGAGGATTCGAACCTGCGACCCATAGATTGCGAGCTCCCTAACCACCTGGCCATGCCGGGCCGATGTCCGTGGGAATTGTTACTGGTTATACTCTAGATGAAGAGATTTCGGTGAACGTTGACATCACGAGCCGAAAGTGAAGAGAATTACAAAGTATTTAAAGAGTTAATATTGCCAAAAGTTTGAGACGCAGACTGTAGAGTATGAAGTAAAGGGTGAACTAAGAAGGAAACATAAATTCGAGGAGATTAAATGACAATAGAATCGCGCTACATCAACCCAGAAATCAATATTGTAGTAGAAACGCGCAGAATGGTATTTCGTTCAAAATCTAACCCTACCGTATCTGAGATTAAATAGTTAAATGAATTTCTTCAACGTATATTACCCAATAAAATGAAAATAGTTTCAATACTTCTGAGAATTTGTTCAACATTCCAATACCTAACAAATCTAATGGGGGGAAAAGAACCGACACGTTAAGAATATTATCTTCCCGAAGTCAAGGAACCTCAAGAATTTCACATTTTTAAGAAACGATATTGGGAAGGACAAAACAACAAAAAAAAAACATATACAAGTAAGTGCCTAAACTTATTGGATAACATTGTGGAAACAAACGTAAGCAAACGCAATTTTAACGATACTACCCTGATTTCTCACGTTTCGAAAAACTTCTTTACAGTAAAAACGGTGCGAAAGAATAAATTTGCAGAGTTGAGAGTAAACGAAGATGCAATACGTTCTTACAATAAAGCTTGAAAATCCCCAATCTTTCAAGAATTCGACAACCTGGGAATCGCAAGAGAAGTATTAAAAACGTCCAGGAAGTGTGACAGTTGTTAAACAACTGACTGGTCAGGCAAATGTTAGTTTTTCTTGGTGTCTAACAAGTGTGACAGTTGTTAAAGAACTGACTGGTCAGGCAAATGTTAGTTTTTCTTGGTGTTTAACAAGTGTTACAGCTGTTAAAGAACTGACTGGTCAGGCAAATGTTAGTTTTTCTTGGTGTCTAACAAGTGTGACAGTTGTTAAAGAACTGACTGGTGAGGCAAATGTTAGTTTTTCTTGGTGTTTAACAAGTGTTACAGTTGTTAAAGAACTGACTGGTCAGGCAAATGTTAGTTTTCTTGGTGTCTAACAAGTGTTACATATTCGTAAAAAAAACACGTGAAGGTGTATATAAATTATTTGTTACCAAAACGAACTTTGTTATTTATGGTAAAGAACTAAGTTTTCATTTACCAACTCTGGTTAATACTAGGCTAATAGATAATTTGAAACACTAATAGTTATAGTGTCTTAGAAAATTGATTTCGGAGTGGATAAAGCGAGAAAAAAAACTCGTATCACGATGTAATAATTGCTCACTTACACTGGGAACAAAAGTGTAAAAAAAAATTCACACATTTACTAATAAGAGGGACACGAACGTATGGAACTAATTTTGTAGCTGTCTCTGTTTTTATAACAGATTTATTATACACCTACTGAGTACGGTCTGTCATGGCAAGCTGCTGGATCGAAACCTATCTCCGCACATGCTCGTTAAATGATTAATTAGTAAATGTGGTTTTACATGATGTATTACTATTTGTTATTGTAAAGACAGACCACATTTATTCAGTTCATAATCATGCACATGTGGTCGAAACATGTTAATAAATATCTGGTTAACCCCTCTAGTGGCACAGCGGTATGTCTGCGGACTTACAACGCTAGAAGCCGGGTTTCGATACCCGTGGTGGGCAGAGCACAGATAGCCCATTGTGTAGCTTTGTGCATAATTACAAATAAGCTGTGGTTTAAATTGTGTATTAGTTTTAACTACCACAAAGTGTTATGAGTTAAATAAACTAAAGTTAATTGGGATTAAGGCTATGCTTGGCTATACGTGTGAAACGAAATCCTGACGAATGAGGTAAACTCCAGTATTTCTGTTTATTCACGTATTGTGAAAACCCATTTCAACTTGTTCCTATACGGTAAACATATCAAGTGAAATTTAGACAAAGAATTCCTGTTATAATTTGTCTTCTAAACAAGAATTCTAATGGTATGCTGCTCGTGCACGCCAACCGCAGTGTGAGTGAAGAGAAACAACTTATTTGTATTCAAATCATAATCTCTATGATCGGTGAATAAAGAGGGGAAAGACACCAAATATATCACGTGAACTTTATTAAGGCTTACGTATGTCGTGATGGAGATGCTTTCTAAAGTACATTTTACTATTGCTCTAACAGACTGAGATTTAGCAAAACTGTTCTGTTCTGATGATGGATTGGAGTCCAATAATCTTTTTCTTTTTGATAAACCGACAAGATTTCGAAAAACAAAATAAATTCGAGAAGCTCGGGAAAACAGAAACAAATTGCTAAATATTATAGAAATCGAGAAAATGATCGTAAATCTTTTACAAACGGAACCAAATGTCTGACTAAGTTTCTTTTCGGATTTTCCCTAAACACTGTGTGTGTGTTTATATATACATACACGGTTTTCATTCACTTGATGTATCAACTATTCAGTTAGTTGACGTTTTAAATACCTGTCTTATATTCTCAAACCCAGTTCCTCAATGTGTTTTAAAAACTTTTATATGATTTTTTTTAAAGGTACTACAACCATCTTGTTTGTTTGAATTTCCGTCCAAAGTTTCTTGAGGGCTATCTATGTGAGCCTAAGTTTTGAAGTGATATACTAGAGGGAAGGCAACTAGCCAACATCGCGCCACCGTCAGTTATTAGGCTACTCTTTACTAACGAATAATGAGCTTGATCATACTTCATAACATTCACGGCCACCAGGCTACAATTAGTTTAGAGGTTTTATTTTAGACCCGTCTATAGTTTGCATACTATTGTATTTCAAGCCACTGACTACGATACACCTAACCCATATTATTTCTAATCTCCCCTGTATCTGTTAGATTATTCCTAATCTTTGTTCTATTTATTAGAAACTTTTGTCTAAACCTTACAAATTTATTTCGGACTTTTTTTAATATGTTTTCCTGGCACATTGACCTGATTATTACAGAGATAATATTAGTATGTCATCTTCATTAAACGCGAAATAAATCAATTTATTAGTGTGGGCTAAAAAATACCAATGTTAATGTTATCAAAAATGACAAAAAAAAACTTACTCTTTTTACCCAATCCTGTTCATCTGAAGATTAAAAAAAAAAGTTTACCAGTATTTTCCATAACTTTGTATAAGTATGTCCACGTGCATGTATGAACGTATATAAGCCCATGTATGCGTGTATGAATAATAACACCCTTGTTTGACACCTATTCTTAAATTAAAGTGCCAGCACGATTTTACAGTAAGATGTGCAAGGAAAATTGATAATAGGAATTAGACTGACTTTGATAGATTATACTTAAGGTGTCCATGTGCCACATGATCGTGCGCTCGAGACGGTATGTGACACAGGTAATCACCGATGCACGGAGTTCTCCACCCTTATAATGGTTTGATAAGGTATTATTTTGATGTATGGGGAAACCCGTATATAAGCGTTGATATATTTCTGTTAGTAGCCTAAGTCATCTATATTTTCCAATATAAAACAGCAAGTACATGCCTTTTTTTTAATTAAGTTTGTATTAGAATTAATGGGAAAAAAGGAAAAATACTATCAATCTGTAATGAGTTATTAAGTTTCTATTTGTTTAAGTAGAAAAAGAAAAAGGAAAAATACTATCAATCTGTAATGAGTTATTAAGTTTCTATTTGTTTAAGTAGAAAAAGGAAAAAGACTGCCAATTTTTCATTATTCTGCTTTTCCAAACCCTAGGTGAACAGACACTAATCATTTTGTAAAGTACTTTGTTGTAATCTAAAAAAGAAACTGTCCATAGTTTAAAAAATGTCTTAAACCTGAAAAAATCAGAGCTAAATACAAAAATTGGGTTAAAAGCGCTCTTCACATATGCGCTATACATATAAAGGCATACCACTGTGGTAACTATTCAACAGCAAATAAAATATTCTGCCTATGGACGCATCTTCTCCTAAACGAGTTGACCGATCCAGATCAAACTTGGCATGCTAACTTAGTAGTCTAAAAGCAAATCAAATTCTTATATAGTTTCCTATATATTAATTTTTTATATATAAAATAAGAAACCGGGTTTTGATACCCGTGATAGGCAGAGCACACATAGCCCAATGTGTGGCTTTGTGTTTAATTACAAACAACAACTATACCATTACTGCAGGAGCTATTGTTTGGAAGTAATAAAAAATAAATTGCAAAAATTAATTATAATTTAGATATGGCAAAGTAGGTGTAAAATGATGTAGGGATGGCAATGCCAAAAAGCACAGAAACAAGGTAGGGATGAATATACAAAACTATACTAAAATCCCTACATAAGTAGCCAAATCTTTCCAAGAATGACTTTTATATACTTATGTAGGGATTTTTGTATGGTTTTGTGTATTCATCCCTATATTGTTTCTGTACTTGTTGGCATTGCCATCACTATATCATACTTAATTATTTTAGAAAAAAATGTATTACTTGTTTCACATATTTTTTAAAACAATTTTATTGAAGTAAGCTGATAAGTGAACATTTATTATATTTTTATAATTCAATGGTAATATATATTGTTAGCGGCATATCAGTTTTGTCTCTTTCTCTAATTTTGGATTTCTTTTGGGGGCTAGTGAGGGTAGTCACCCAGAGTGCTGGATCAACATTGAGGTGATATTTACAGAACCTATTGCTATTATTGAATGTAATAATGGTTGGAGACGGCTTGAATGGGTAATGAAGAAAAACTTTAATATAAGTTTAACATAACAGCAAATGTACAACGTTTCGACAAGGTAAAGAGCCAAAGTATTCAACTTTCTTTTTTCCTTCTTCCAGTTAGCCCAAAAATGAGTGAAAGTTTGACAACAGCTTTAGTTCGACAAAAAAAACCTTTTAAGAGCACTGAAGATGTCTGCATTAGGGTTTAGCTGCAGGGTCTGCAAGTGGCTTCCTGTTGTCAGGGGCTGATTAGGTCCATGGTTAATATATCATCACTGTGTAAAAGACAGTAAATCGTCCTTTAATAGAGATAGGCCAAGAAAATAATGGCCACTGCATTCAATCTACTACTCTATGATGCTTATAGATAACTGCTAAAGTTGAATTATAGCCTTATTTGGTCACCTAATTGCCATTATCAAGTGTTTCACAGCTTGTATAACAGTAATATTACTCTGATCTTCTACCACACGCATGTTTGTAGAGAAATAGTAAAAATGAAAACTACTACTAAGTAGCGAGTTTAGTATATAAGCATATATTATTTAAATGCTTCATAATAGCAGTTTCATATCTGGTCACTAGTTAGCAGCATAAATTGTTCTTATATAACGACAGTTTATGACTTTTCATTGCACAAACATGATATCCTACAAAACAATTTCATTAAAAATAAAAGAAAAAGAATTATCTAAGCTAATATTCAAGGTGTCAAGGAGATCAAGTATGTATGTAACTGACAGATCTGTGTACATGCGATTGTTGTCCGAGTATAAGAACACCAGTTTCTTAGTTATCAAAGCAATAACATTATATAACAGTCTACTTTTCTGCAATTTTTCAGTAAGGCTGAGCCAGGCAGCCGTGTGTGTATGCATGCATGGTATCATACTTGATGGAGTAAGATGTGTATGATGTCCTCCCTATTAACTGACATGCCCCTAGCATGTGATAAAGTCGAGTGTATGTACATACAGTGAGTTAGGGTGAAGTTGGAAGGCGGTAAGGCTATAACCGAAATTTAACAGTTATTTGTAAGCATCATTGAGTAATAGATTGAACGTGGCAGCTATCTTTTTTTTTCTTGGCCCATCCCTACGTATTATGCATTAACTGCACATAGCAACACTTTAATTTATAGAGTTTTGTTTAAACTCAAGATTGTAAATAACATTTTCAGTATTTTGGCTTGTTTCCCATAATGAACGGAAGCAATATATTTTATTCTTCGCATTGTAGCTCCATATTTTATTATTGTATATTATAGTTAAGTTCCCGCTCTTTCCTGATTCACATAATTTAACTGAAATTTATACTGGGTTTATAATAAACACTTAAGCCTGAACTGGAGAAGTATTTCACAATTAAAATACTTTAGGAAACTTCGTACTTCTTAATATAGAATATAGTTTTCCATAAAAGCAAAGTTCGAGATTATTATTAAACTTCATGCATTAGATGCAGCAATTTCAGTCAGTAGAAATCTTGACCAAACCTCTATGGTGAAATTGGCTGCTTAGAACAAAAAAGTGGCGCAATTGCTTTGACATTTCTGCCAAGTTTCTCGTCTTGACAGCTACACCTTCTCCCTTCTGATCCACTTCCTCTGTCTTATAACATGTTTTCCAAGTTTTCAAGAAAAAAAGTCAACCTGTAAAATATTTACAGTGCATTACAAAAAGTCCATTATGGACTAAGATTTCACTTTTACTTTAAGGTAAAATATTTACAGTGAATTACAAAAAAGTTCATTATGGACTAAGATTTCACTTTTACTTTAAGGTAAAATATTTACAGTGCATTACAAAAAAGTCCATTATGGACTAAGATTTCACTTTTACTTGTAGACTTTCATGGATCTGTCAAATTTCACATCTACTAAATTTATTACATATGAATCTATGAAAGGCAAGAAGTTAAGAGCAGACAAAAAGTTGGTGTATGAAGAAGTGCCAGGAATAGAATAAAAACGCATTTGATTTACTAGGAACACTTAAAGTAAATCCAAAAAATCCCAAAAGGAAGCAAAACAAACGTCTTAAAATAGTCTAGAAATAGAAATAAACACAACAAATAAATAATGGCTGGAGACGGCTTGAATGGGTAATGAAGAAAAAAAAACTTTAATATAACAGAAAA
>NW_013670386.1:23823-27479 GCF_000517525.1 Limulus polyphemus
GAAATTATGAACATTGCTCAACATCATGAAAATTAAACCTTATTTTCAATAAGCAATCCTGAAAAATATTTGGGGGTGCTTAACTTTTTTCCAGGTGTATAGTTAATCGTACTGTTTTATACATTATATTTACTCAAATAAGCTCTACATCGAGAAATTAGAACATATATTGAATAATCTTGTATATAACAGTTTGTTTCTATTGGTTAAGTATATATATTTGATGAGTGAGATATCTCGCTATTTTTAAGCAGGAAGTTAATTACGAGTTATTTGAAATTTCCGTTTGTATTGATTCGATAGAGCTATTTCACATATATCAAGCAGCGTAAGGAGCTCGTGTCTTGTTGCTGTATGGGTATTAAGCGAATTACAAAGGAACGATACGTTCTGCTACCTTAGGCTATATTATGCTTCAACCACTGTCAGATAATGATCTTAGCTAGTTCCACGTGGTCGTTTGCCACATATGTGTTCTCGTGGTGCTCTATTTTCCAATTCCAAAGTTTAAGTTTTGTGGGAAAACTTTTTGATTTTATGTAGTTTGTTTTTATTTGCAAGGCACGGCTACTTTTTCGTTAGTTTTGCTAAGGTTAGCACGTTCAATTAAATATATCATAACCACATATAAAACAGAAATATTATATCATCATCGCAGAATGTTTATGTATAATCACGAGTTGATGAAAATGCATTTGAAAAGCAATTAAAGTTTGGATTTCAAGATTACAAACGAAATGAAAACACGAGCGTAAAACTGGAAAGTTTGATACACACACAAAATCTACCAATCCCAATATTTTTAGTGTGTGTACACAGAGAGAGAGAGGGGGGGGGGGGGATATGTAAACAATCTTAGAGCAAGTATTCTGGAGAAGGTTGCAGTAATCATTATTCAACCGAGTGGATTCCACACGTGCCTTTCAAATTCCTCTTTTTCCTCAAGACTGCAGCATATCAGCACCGGATATAAACAAATAGTAGTTAGTATATAGTAATAAAACAGACTTACTCAATCGTATAGGAAGAAGAAGGTTCTATAAAATCTATACACATTTAAACTACCCCTGAAATTTAGTCATAGAGGGGAGGTTCTAGTGATCTCTCGCCCAGTAGCTAGTACTAAATATTTGTGCTATTCCGTTAAGTTTCGTCTCTCTATACCTTTTGGATATAAATTACTGCAATGGGTGTCTACTTGTTACTGAAATTTGGATAACTGTATAACGAAGACAATATTGTGATCATAAACTTTCCAAGTAACCCTCTCAAATAGTCTCGAAGATACGTTATAGGGTTAAGAATTAGGTTCTGTGCGAATGAATGCAAAGCGTTGATGCTAAACCGGACCGCACGTCGTGAAGTTAGGTTATTTGAGCTAGGATCACTATTTTGCAGAAACAATGCGTCAGCGTGTTAAAGGATATCCAATATCTACAGGGCTGCTGGAACGTGCTTAATGAATATATGTCGACAAACGCACGCGCGCAATATAGGCATTTAAAGTACGAAGACTTTCGAGATAAGTCTCCTCTCTCTCTCAAAGGGCGAACACTGTTCCTGTGGTATAGTTCTGGGATGTGGAGCTGGCAGTACCACATAATATTCCCCGCAATATAAGTTTCGGGTGCCTTATGAGAGTGATAATCATTCCCTTAGTATGGATCATGGGGAAGGTAGTTCAAACTTGGAGAAGACGGTCCCTAGTAGCTTTGTCATAAACACGTGTAATAGCCCATACCCAAACGGATGATATAACTCTTATCTTTGTTTCTAGTATAAATATGTCCAAACTTCTTAGAAATGACGGTTGTGAGAAAATAAACAGTTGGTTGATACAATTTAGGGATGACGTTTTAATGATATTCGCAAAAATTAACATTTCAGGTTCGTAGGAATAAAATCAATATTTATAAGCAAAGTTGAATTATGCCATTCATCGAAAAAATTGTCTATGAAGCGAAATAATGTTAAAACACATGAAACGTTAAATATTTGGCTTTATTTTGAAAATTTTCCGAGAAATGTGTTAAAAATGAACATTGTTGTACAGGAAAAATATCATTATAGATAATCCATAAGGAGATGAAAACAGTATGAAAAAAAAAAACTTCTGAACAGTTACTGAAATGACGACTACGAATCTGATCTGTAACAGATAAAATGTTTTAATTGTAAATTGAATCAATAGAATAGCCATAACTTAGGTACAGTTTGAAAAGTGTTTGTAATTACCACATATTCTAACAACCACATATCAGTATTTCCATTTTAATTACCACACATTCTAACAACCAGATATCAGCATTTCCATTTTAATTACCACACATTCTAACAACCACATATCAGCATTTCCATTTTAATTACCACACATTCTAACAACCACATATCAGTATTTCCATTTTAATTACCACACATTCTAACAACCAGATATCAGTATTTCCATTTTAATTACCACACATTCTAACAACCAGATATCAGTGTTTCCATTTTAATTACCACACATTCTAACAACCACATATCAGTGTTTCCATTACCACACATTCTAACAACCACATATCAGCATTTCCATTTTATTACCACACATTCTAACAACCACATATCAGCATTTCCATTTTAATTACCACACATTCTAACAACCACATATCAGCATTTCCATTTTAATTACCACACATTCTAACAACCACATATCAGCATTTCCATTTTAATTACCACACATTCTAACAACCACATATCAGCATTTCCATTTTAATTACCTCGCATTCTAACAACCACATATCAGCATTTCAATTGTTCATAATCATCTTCATCATCAGTATGTAACAAGATTAATAAAATTATTAATTTAAAAAGAGGAATTAGCGATCTTAAAAAAAATACAGAAACAAGATAGGTAACTTAAAGTAAAAATACAATAGCATGAAAAGTAAACAAACAAGTGTTTATAATATTTCCTATTCTGACTCTCCTAAATATTACAGCTTTTAGACATGTAGTCAAAATAAGTACAACCTGTTCTTTCTTAAGGTTACTAGTTGTATCACAACCAGCTGTATGGATGGATGGTAGACATTTGGTTATAACCCGTTCTTTCTTAAGGTTACTAGTTGTATCACAACCAGCTGTATGAATGGATGGTAGACATTTGGTATAACCTGTTTTTTCTCAATGTTATTAGTCGTATCACAACCAGCTGTATGGATGGATGGTAGACATTTGGTACAACCTATTCTTTCTCAAGGTTACTAGTTGTATCACAAACAGCTCTATGGATGGATGTTAGACATTTGGTACAACCTATTCTTTCTCAAGGTTACTAGTTGTATCACAAACAGCTCTATGGATGGATGGTAGACATTTGGTTATAACCCGTTCTTTCTTACGGTTACTAGTTGTATCACAAACAGCTCTATGGATGGATGGTAGACATTTGGTTATAACCCGTTCTTTTTCAAGGTTACTAGTTGTATCACAAACAGCTCTATGGATGGATGGTAGACATTTGGTATAACCTCTTCTTTTTCAAGGTTACTAGTTGTATCACAAACAGCTCTATGGATGGATGGTAGACATTTGGTATAACCTCTTCTTTTTCAAGGTTACTAGTTGTATCACAAACAGCTCTATGGATGGATGGTAGACATTTGGTATAACCT
>NW_013670386.1:28499-34455 GCF_000517525.1 Limulus polyphemus
TCCATTTTATTTACCACACATTCTAACAACCACATATCAGCATTTCCATTTTAATTACCACACATTCTAACAACCACATATCAGCATTTCCATTTTAATTACCACACATTCTAACAACCACATATCAGCATTTCCATTTTAATTACCGTTCTTTTTCAAGGTTACTAGTTGTATCACAACCAGCTGTATGAATGGATGGTAGACATTTGGTATAACCTGTTTTTTCTCGATGTTACTAGTTGTATCACAACCAGCTGTATGAATGGATGGTAGACATTTGGTTATAACCCGTTCTTTCTTAAGGTTACTAGTTGTATCACAACCAGCTGTATGGATGGATGGTAGACATTTGGTATAACCTGTTCTTTTTCAAGGATACTAGTTGTATCATAAACAGCTCTATGGATGGTAGACATTTGGTATAACCTGTTCTTTCTCAAGGTTACTAGTTGTATCACAAACAGCTCTATGGATGGATGGTAGACATTTGGTATAACCTGTTCTTTCTCAAGGTTACTAGTTGTATCAAAAACAGCTCTATGGATGGATGGTAGACATTTCTTTGAGTGGACCATGTCTCACCAACTGGAATAAGGATTTTCCGAATTTTATATTTACTAATGTGGTGATCACAAGGCCAGATGAACCAAATATCCCCCTACTGCAGTAAAATAGCAAGAATACCAGTTTCATCACATCTGAACATCAACCTATAAAATTCCTTTGCAAGCGCAATACCATACAGCAGTACTCTGGAATGGATCTCTTGAAGTGTGCTTCAAGACTCTTACGTCTTGATACTGACGACTTTTACAGTCTTCCCTCAGCAAAACTACCAGCTAGAAATACGAAATGGTGTTCTTTATCACAGCATCTTTCCTGATATTCACATATGAATAAGACAAGGCTAGCCTTATTGAGTTTTTTGTAGTTTTGGCCAATATATCTAGCTATATTGTATGTGACTTGCAGATCTTTCAACCACGTTTCTTTGTCTATTAGCCTACTTTATTCAGTTATTTCTGTAATATCTACCATCTACAACTGTAATTGTTACTTGAACAGTGTGATATTCTTTGTGTAACCCAAAAGATTATTTTTATTTCATGGTAAAATATGCAGGTGGCCATGTGTATTGCCACCAGTTGCATAAATGATGTTATGTACCAATTGTATTTCAGCAATATAGTTTGGTATACTTCCGGTAGAGGTTACCCAGTTTTCTATAATAATATTTCACAGAGCTACGATACAGTATAAAAGAATTAAAAGTCAAACAAGAGTTAGTATTTTATTTCATGTTATGAAAGAATTGGTTTCAGAAAAACAACTACAAATAAAGTATCACCTCTGAAGCGGATCATTTGTCCCTATAACTTTCAACATTTGTAAACAAAATAATGCATTGATCTGCATAGTTCTATGTGCAAAGTTAGTTTAGTGCAAAAATTAGTAAAGAATACGTTATAACTTTTCAGAATACTTGGTTGTTTTGGTGTGAAGAGTAATGTTACTCTACGTTTTTGTTTCCTCTTAACGAAGGTACAGATTTAGAATACATTAAAAATGTAATTTTAAAAACAAACGCTCAAAAAAATCCGTTTTTTTACAACATTTTACACAAATCCGAACATTTTTCTTAATTGCACATTTCTCCAACTTTGATTAGAAATCAGTATTGTGAATAAATTGAAAAACAAAAATGTGAAATTTTGGTGTAAGTGTTACGTTATTGTTGTTCTTTTGCATACGAATACAGCTATTTATATAGCGTTAATATAATTTGTTTTAAAATTTCTGCGCGGAGTACGTTTCTAAGACAACGTTCCGCGAACCATGAACCATTGGATTCAAAGTCTAAGCTAACTGCCACTATTAACATCCCAGTGGCAAAGCGGTATGTCTGCAGAATTACAATGCTAGAAATCATGTTTCGATACCCGTGATGGGCAGAGCACAGATAGCCTATTGTGCAGTTTTGTGCTTAACTACAAACAAACGAACTGTAAGTGTTAAAGGAAGACGACAAAATAAACATTTTGCCAGCAACGTTTAAGATATTATATAATTTAGAACTAATCTTTTTTTTTTATGGGCGTTTTTACTCTTGTTGTTCTTCCACACAAAATTACACAGTTATATACCTCCACTCTCTCCACAGCTGGGAATCGGCCGTCTTATTTTAGTTCAGAGATTTACCGCTGACCCGCCGAGGGAATGTTCATCATTTTTTTCTATATTATAAAGAAACCAATACTTATCCAGCTTTCAGTGCCCCATTTTCATTCGGATTAAAAATCAGTTTTACTACATAATAAAAGTTAAAAAATGAACCATAATTAATCAGAATGAATCTGAAAAGAGTGGGAATATACGAAATTATTTAATCTGTTTACAGGAATCTGTTTACATGTAAATTGGCAATGAAACGGAAACATTGAGATTATTCTACGATTAATGTTGATTTTGTAGGTTTTTGTTTGAGATTTCTTTATTTTGTTCATCGAAATAAGTTCAACTTAACCGATTGTCTTGGAAACCACAGAATACATTGTTATTAAAACATGAGCCCCCCCCCCCCCAGTGGCACAGCGGTATGTCTGTGGACTTACAACGATAGAAGCCGGGTTTCGATACCCGTGGTGGGCAGAGCACAGATAGCCCATTATGTAGCTTTGTGTTTAATTTCAAACAAACAAATTAAAACATGACCAAGGCGTGTTTGTGTGTACGTACATACACATATTGTTTGTTTGTAATTAAGCACAAAGCTACACAATGGGCTATCTGTGCTCTGCCCAGCACAGGTATCGAAACCCGGATTCTAGCGTTGTAAGTCCGCAGACATACCGCTGTGCCACTGGAGGGCCATACACATTAATTACTACGAAGCATGTTTTTTTCTTTTCCTTTCTCTTTATTTATATAATACAGTTATCATGGAATAGGTTTTTCTTTCCGCCCAGGACGTGTTCTGCTTTTCTTAAAGCACGAGCTACATGTGTACCAAAATTTGCATTTCAAATGCCCTTAAAGACCGTTTATAGCTGTGACAGTGGACGAGAGAATAGTTAAGGAAGATTTCGCCCATGCGATAATAATAATAATAAAAAAATTTTGTTTCACATTCTTTCCATATGCTATTAACGAATGCCCATTAAATGTTTTACATTTCATCTGGAAAATATAGTGAAATCAATAAAATCATAAAATCAAACCCTGTGCCATCTCAAGTGACATTTATTCATGAGAGCTAAAAGAACGAATTCCAAATTTTGTTTTATTGTTCAGTACAATGGTTGTACTAATATCACTCCATAATTTTAAGTTGCACAAGTAACAGTAAGGTTGGTGTTTTGGTACTAATATCTCTCCATAATTTTAAGTTGCACAAGTAACAGTAAGGTTGGTGTTTTGGTACTAATATCTCTCCATAATTTTAAGTTGCACAAGTAACAGTAAGGTTGGTGTTTTGGTACTAATATCTCTCCATAATTTTAAGTTGCACTAGTAACAGTATGGTTGGTGTTTTGGTACTAATATCTCTCCATAATTTTAAGTTACACAAGTAACAGTAAGGTTGGTGTTTTGGTACTAATATCACTCCATAATTTTAAGTTGCACAAGTAACAGTATGGTTGGTGTTTTTGATTTTCTAGAATTACGTGTTAAAGTTCTATGACATAATTAACTTGTATATACCCCTTCGTAAATACAATTAAAAGAATGCCTTAGTTTTTACTGCAATGTGATACATAGGAAGTGTACTTTCAACGTGTACACACAATCTCTGCGTTAATTTAATCGTACAGAGTTAACTGATTATTGTTTACCTTGTATATTGCCAGCCAGGCTGATAAATACTTTGAAGTTAAAGGTGACGAGATGTAGAGCCTTCATTAATGCCTGGTTTTAAATGTTTAATCAATAGTCTCTAATTCGCAACGTTTTTTCGTCTTTATCGGAAGGTGTCACAAACACACCTTGAGATGAGAGTATAAATTCCGAAATTGTCGTAAAATAGGTCAATATTGGTTCCACAATACGCCACCTGGCGATTCGATTCAAAGGACATCTCAAACCGAATGAGGGAAGTCATCTCAATATATGCACACACACACACACTTCAACGTGTGTAATGGAACACCTAGCGATAAAGACTTCAACGTTTTCAGCTCGACAGAGAACGGAAAAATGTTGAGAATCAGAGACTATTGATTAAACATTTGAACCAGGCATTAATGATATTTCTCTGCCTTTACCGATATGCTTAAAATTGTAGGGTATTCTTTGAACTCTAATGACGAATTGAAATTGCGTCCTTTAAACGCGTTAGATAGAACATTGGAACTTGAACCTTGTGACAAAGAAAGGGAATGTTTGATGTTTTCTAATATGCCCAGAATGGTAATTACTTACTGTGTGTGTGTGACAGCTGAATTTAAGTTTTAATATGATTCTTTTCTGTACAAGTCTCTTCCGTATTATAATTACAGTAATTAATTTTTTCACCGAAATTTACGATTGGAGCTTTGCGCAAAAATTCTAAAAATAAATATAAAAACGTATTTCATTCTTATGTAATTATTACTTGCAAAAAAATAAAATAAAAAAATAATCCAAAGTTAATTTTTCTATTGCTAAACACAATAATTTCATTTTGTTATGAATACAATGTTCTAACAGTGGCTATATTACACCACTTTCTCACCAACACACTGATGCGATATATCCATTGTCATATTCTCCTTCTTCTTATTGACACAACATATTTTTCTACCATGGCCATATTATTGTACATATTTCGAATAAGGAACAGATGTACCTTAAGCATCATTACATCTTAACTAAACTCTATATACAACAGAGGAAGTTTATTAATTATCAATTACGTCTTTGTTTTATAGAAACTTCATAGACTTAAGGCTACTGCACTGAAGGTTTATGAAAGTTAGGTTCGCCCCATTATGCTTTCGTGCCGAGGTAATATTGTAATAGGATTTTTGATTACCTTTCAAAAGGCGGAAATTACAATGATGACATTTAACGTCGATATAGACGTCATTCTAGACCACTTCGAAATAAAATTTCGTCTTCGATTACCTGTAGTTGAAATTCCTTGCCTCTTCGCATTTGTAGCCGAGTATAAAAACCTGTTTGTATTATCGCTTTACGATTTGTGACTGACAATATATATATGTAGTGTATACACAACAACTTACCATTTACTTAATAAAACAAGCGTCACTTTTTGACATTTTATAACATTTGTTACTCCTTACATCAGAAAAAATCCAATCTAGTGTCATGTAAATCTTCACAACATAATTTGGCAAAAAAAAGCAAGATGTCGAATATATAAATTTCTAAAACACAAAATCTCATTGGTTTAGTATACTGTTCCTTTTCAGTAACTCGGCAATTTTATCACCGAGGATAAATGGACATTTTAGTTTGTAGACTCAACTGACTCATTTAGTGAATTAGCTCTCTGTTATCCTAATTTCAGTCTCTGATACAAACGATTGCACAGTTTCACGCACTGCATGCAGGTGAGCTAACGCAACAGCAGCTCCAAGTTAACAATTGCATTAGTACGTCAAACAAAAGTAGCTCCAAGTTAACAGTTGAATCAATATATCAAACAAAAGTTGCTCCAAGTTAACAGTTGAATCAATATATCAAACAAAAGTTGCTCCAAGTTAACAGTTGAATCAATATATCAAACAAAAGTTGCTCCAAGTTAACAGTTGAATCAATATATCAAACAAAAGTTGCTCCAAGTTAACAGTTGCATTAGTATATCAAACAAAAGTTGCTCCAAGTTAACAGTTGCATTAGTATATCAAACAAAAGTGCTCCAAGTTAACAGTTGCATTAGTATATCAAACAAAAGTTGCTCCAAGTTAACAGTTGCATTAGTATATCAAAACAAAAGTTGCTCCAAGTTAACAGT